>NC_084589.1:512500-797500 GCF_033807715.1 Cololabis saira
ACGCGGAACCATAAATCAGCCTCTTTTTTTTTTCTCCCTTGTCTGCACACATATTAATGATTGATACTATGACGGTAGAAACCAAAAGTATATATATGTGCATTATTACTATACTTAATATATATACATATATATACGCATAGACATACATAAATATACACATACAAACCCAGTGATTTTTTTTTTTTTTTTTTCTTGGGGGGGTGACGACATCCACTGCCAATCCAGGAAGCAGGAACACACGGAGACACACGTCAAGCACTGGAAATCTGCAACAAAAAACCACAAACAAAACACGAAACCGGCACGGAGCCAACCAAAACAACAACAGCAATCTACCTAAATCTTGAGATCTGATCGCAGTCTGAGCTAAGCTACCGCTACCGCTACCTAACCCCAAAAACTAGAGAGCCAGCATGCAGGTGAACAAGCCAGTGTGTATGTCTATGTGTGTGTGTGTGTGTGTGTGTGTGTGTGTGTGTGTGTGTGTGTGTGTGTGTGTGTGTGTGTGTGTGTGTGTATGCATAAATCAGCCTTAACTCCGCTGGCCGGAGCTTCCATCATTTTTTCATAGCGGTGTATCGCGTCATTCACGTCATCGCGTCATTGCTACATCGCATCAGGCAGCCAATCAGCACAGTGCCTCATTATCATAGCCCCGCCCACTCAGAATCCCTCATAGATAATGAGGTTAGAAACGGTAAAAATAAAGACACGGCCCAGAGAGTGAATTTCTAATTTATGTAGAAAAAAACAATCAAAAGCTTGTTTTTAAGACATTCAAGGCCTATTTAAAATATACATTAAATGCCATAATAGGTCCCCTTTAAGTCTACGTTGCCACTCATTATTTCTGCCACTCAGTGGGCCCAACCCACTGTGAAGTCACATCAGTGACGTCATGCGCATTCCTTCTATTCTCCATCTCACCATCCGTACAGTTCTCTGCCATAGCATTTCAGTTGGGTTAATGTTTTACAGGCACATTGAAGATTCTCTTCTTCCAGTAATCAGTCTGAGTGTTGAATGTCGTTATCTTGGAGGTTTTCTGTGTAAAATTAAAGATGAAAAGTAAAGACTAACTAGAGCTGTCCTAGTGGAGTGTGTAATGACATAAAGGCTGTGACCACTTATGTTGCTGACACCAGCGCTATTTCTATTTAGGGTCATGATGATTCATTTAAAAAATTCTTAGTAAGAAAATGTAGCAAAACTGTTTCTGTCTGTCTAAACCGAGCTCAAAATCCCTGTATGATCAGATTCAATCAGGTCTTAATTGAAAATATTCGTCACGCACAGCGCAGCATGGCTGCGGCTGAAGTTTGCTCTGAGCACCAAAAGCATGGAGAGCAGCGTAGCCACATCCTGCTGAGCCATCAAGAGCATCCTGCACATATCTCACTGGGAGGGAAAGCTTCTCACCTTTCAAATTAGCTTTCGAAATAAACTGATGTGGCTTTATTTCCTGTATTTCCTCCGCAGGGTGGCTGGACGCTCCCTTAGAGATAGGGTGAGGAGTTCGGTCACCCGGGAGGAGCTTGGAGTCGAGCCGCTGCTCCTTCACATTGAGAGGAGTCAGCTGAGGTGTTCCAGGCATGTCCCTCCTCCCTAGGGAGGAGTTCCAGGCATGCCCTTCCTCCCTAGAGAGGTGTTCCAGGCATGTCCCTCCTCCCTAGGGAGGTGTTCCAGGCATGTCCCTCCTCCCTAGGGAGGTGTTCCAGGCATGTCCCTCCTCCCTAGAGAGGTGTCCCGGGCATGTCCCTCCTCCCTGGGGAGGTGTTCCAGGCATGTCCCTCCTCCCTAGGGAGGTGTTCCAGGCATGTCCCTCCTCCCTAGAGAGGTGTTCCAGGCATGTCCCTCCTCCCTAGGGAGGTGTTCCAGGCATGTCCCTCCTCCCTAGGGAGGTGTTCCAGGCATGTCCCTCCAAGAGGAGACCCCGGGGAAGACCCAGGACATGCTGGAGAGACTATGTCTCTCGGCTGGCCTGGGAAAGTTTCGGACTCCCCTCGGAAGAGCTGGAGGAAGCTCTGGAGGAAGAGCTGGAGGAAGAGCTGGAGGAAGAGCTGGAGGAAGAGCTGGAGGAAGAGCTGGAGGAAGAGCTGGAGGAAGTGCTGGAGGAAGTGTCTGGGGTGAAGGAAGTCTGGGCATCTCTGTTGAGGTTGCTGCCCCCGCGACCCGGGAACGGATAAGCGATGGAAAATGGATGGATGGATGGATGGATGGATGGATGGATGGATGGATGGATGGATGGATGGATGGATGGATGGATGGATGGATGGATGGATATTATATTCTGTTTGCCAACATTTATTCTCAGATAAACTGGCACATGACAGAAGAATTGTAGTAAGCACAAACACAGGACAAAGGCTTATGTGTCAGCTGTATTTAATGAGAATGCTGCAGGTTGACGTTAGAAATAAGTGCCAAAGGAATACAAAGTGTGGACATTTCATTATGTGGTGGCACCGAAATTAAGGATTGGCTCATTTAAATGTGGGCAAGAAATTGAAGTTGATTTTGTAGTTGGAGCATAAAACTCCAGGTACTCAGGGTGGAAATGACATCAGCAGTCCTCATACTCTCTCAAGTACCACTCTTAGGGCCTGATTTACTAAAGGTTTGCGTGCGTAAAAACGTGTGCAAACTTGACATCACCCGCAAACCAATGTGCCAGCTGATCTACTAACAGCGTGCAAAGAGGACTGCGTCTCTGAAATGAGCAAAATTGCACACGCAATTCAGTTAGTACTTTTGCCCTGATGAATAATCAATATGGGGCGTACCCCCGCAGAAATCCTAAATACTGGGAGGGGAAGATGCAAATTGCTCCATTTACCACGCGCAATGAGATTTACCAAGCCTGAAAGTAATTGCGCGTATTGTGATTGCGTCTGTATTTAATACGTTCGAAAGGAAGGTGCTAATCTGCTGCTGCTGTTATTGTGGCAAAGAGGCGACATCCAAAATCAAAGAATATGCAGATAGAGAGAGTCTTTATTCTGCTGCATGCTATTTTAAAAATGGTTGCACAAGTTTTATTAAAGGCCACTTTTTCTTTAGTTCTCCGCCTTATATCTTGCCACCTTCTCTTATTGTGCCCCCCTCCACTCGCCCACAAGCAGGCCAAGCCTTTGTGCCAAAACTTTGTATTTTATTGATTATTTATCTTATTGAACGTGAAATCATCCTTCGTAAATTACATTTAATTAAAAGCCGTGCTTATTAATCACAAAACACAGGTTAAACATCATGACCAAATCCGCTCCGACCCGCTGTGTCAGGATCAGAGACTGCAGCTTCACCTGAATTATGGTTCCGCGTTAAATCGACGGCGTAGCCGACGGCGTATAGGGTCGCGGTGCGGTGTGCGTCGCCGCGTACCCTACGCCGTCGGTTCTGCGTTGCTGTGACGCGGAACCATAAATCAGCCTTTAGTGTGCGCTCTGTGCGCTGTTCTGAACACTTCTCTTCTTTCGGCCATATGATGGTCCCGTCTGTCACACATTTACTGTCAGTGTTTGCTATATAATATATAATATTTGCAATATACTGTGGACATCTGAATAAAAACTTAACTCATAAATAGATTAATCAAAGCGCTCTCCAGCTCTGTGTCTGATTGTCTTTTTCTCCTCAGATCATGCCGAGCACCGCGGGGTCACGTAAACCCGACCAATTCAATATTAAAATCAAATTCAGTCCTGTGGCCCGTTTTTCTATTTCGTATTTTTGATCTGTGCCTAAAATTGAAATACGTTTTTGTGTTACCAACTGCATTTATTCTATCGCAGGTTTTCTCCGATATTGCGTTTCTTTTGGTAATGTTTAAATTTCTTTGCTGTAGTTCATGAATGTGTTTATTTGCCTCTTCCACTAATATCTCTAACTCCAACTCGTCAAATTTCATTTTGCGCTTGTGACTTGTGACTGTGCATTCCATCCAGACTGCGCTCGCAAACCGTAAGACACGCAACACCTCATTTAAATACTGCTGTTTGCACCTGTTATCAATTGCGCACACAATCTTAGTTGATCACCCGCAAACCACACGCAAACAGCACGCGCAAACTTTTTCAGTGCACACGCAATTTAGTACTCTTTATTTAGGATCTTAGTAAATCGGGCCCTTAGTATTTGCTGTAGCTCAGGAGGACATTAAAATGGGAGCCCTAAACAAAGGGGAGGTTTCAGCTGAAGCGTCAGTCGGGAGGTGCTTCTGAACTCAAGCAGCTGCTCTTCATGAGGAAGAAGTGGAAACAGCACGGTACAGAGCAGGGATGGGCAACTCCGCTCCTCCAGGGCCGCAGTCCTAAATGTTTTAGTTGTCTCCTTGCTTCATCGGGATCAGGTGTGTCGATGCAGGGAAATAACCACCACATGTATGAGTGCGGCCCTCCAGGAGCAAAGTTGCCCTTCCCTGGTGTAGAGAATTCGATAGGAACAACAGGAGTATGGGTAATTGACCTTAAATATATGTAGATTCAATATTTTCTGTATTATTTAATCAAAATGACATGATTAAATACAGGTATGAACAGCATTGAGGTATGTGTGACAGAAAAATAAATATTAACGTCTAACGCAGGTGGCAGCAAAAGTTATGCACTTAGGTGTTTATTTCAGTAGTTTGAAGGTGATCATTGAGAAACAACTAGGAACCAGTAAGGCAGAGGAAGAACTACACCTGACCCTACTAGTCCAGGAAAATCCCCTCCTAGAGACCCGGGTCCTCATGCACAAAGAGTGCGAGAACAAAAAAACGTGCCCACATCATATTCCATGCACACAAACATCAACTTTGCATGGACTTGTGTGTACCGCCCCACACATTTCTGACCTAGCGTTGCGCCACGCAGATGTGCCCAACAATTAGCCGAAAGTGTCCGGGTCTTCCTCACCAGTTGGAAGTGTCCGGGTCTTCCTCGCCAACCGGAAGTGTCCAAATCTTCCTCACCAGCCAGAAATGTCCGGGTCTTCCTCACCAGCTTGAAGTGTCTCGGACTTCCTTACCAGCCAGAAGTGTCCGGGTCTTCCTCGCCAGCCAGAAGTATCCGGGTCTTCCTCATCAGCTGGAAGTGTCCGAGTCTAGATCGCCAGTCAGAAGTGTCCAGGACTTCCTGCCGGAAGTGTCTCGGCTTTCCTTGCCATCCGGAAGTGTCCTGGTATTCCTCGCCAGCTTGAAGTGTCTCGGTCTTCCTTGCCAGCTGAAAGTGAACCGGGTCTTCCACACCAGCCGGAGGTGTCCGGGTCTTACTTGCCAGCCAGAAGTGTCAAGCCATAAGTGTCCGGGTCTTCCTCCCCAGCCAGAAGTGTCCGGGTCTTCCTAACCAGCCGGAAGTGTCCGGGTCTTCCTCACCAGCTGGACGTGTCCAGGTCTTCCTCACCAGCCGGAAGTGTCCGGGTCTTCCTCACCAGCTGCAAGTGTCCGGGTCTTCCTCACCATCCAGAAATGTCCGGGTCTTCATCGCCAGCTGGAAGTGTCCATGTCTTCCTCACCAAATGGAAGTGTCCGGGTCTTCCTCACCAGCTGGAAGTGTCTGGGTCTCCCTCACCATTTGGAAATGTCTGGGTCTTCCTCACCAGCTGGAAGTGTCCGGGCTCTTTCTCACCAGCTGGAAGTCTCTGGGCCTTCCTCACCAGCCGGAAGTGTCCCAGTCTTCCTCACCAAATGGAAGTGTCCGGGTCCTCCCCCCCAGCCAGAAGTGTTCCGGTCTTCTTCGCCATCCGGAAGTGTCCAGGTCTTCATCGCCAGCCGGAAGTGTTTGGGTCTTCCTCAGAAGTGTCCGGGTCTTCCTCACCAGCTGCTGTTTGGATTCGTGAGCGTTTTTTAGCCACGAGAGCTTGGCTTTTGTGCTCAGAAGCAAACAAGTACGGTTAAAGATATTTAAGTCACCATCATTATTTCTTACCCTGTTCATTTCATACTGAATAATTGTGACCTGACGACGGGTGACATCATCACGTGACGTGAAAGGATGCAGGTCCAGCTGCGTTTTCCTTCTAACATCGGACCATAATGTTTTTAATGATTTAAATTTGACATATATCCCCAATTCATCTTTGTTAAATCATCTAGAGCAAGTGAATAACGAAGCGTGGCGCAGATAAAGTTTCCCTTGTTCAATCCCTTGAACCCCTCGCACAGGCCATCGCTTGTTCTAGAAAGAATAAAGGCTCCGTTGTAACAGAACCTGGGTGGCATAATAATCATGCTTAATGATGATGAAGTTCAAACTTTTACAGAACAGCCTCTGGTACTGACTGCAAGTGTCTGGCGTGAACTCTGCACACACTCTGCTCTGCACAATCCCCTGAAGTAACCTTAACCTTTTAACACGGATCAAAGAGATGTGAAGCGAAATACAGTCACACTTCAAAGAATCGATGTGTGAGACAAAGAGAGAGAAGGAGGAGGATCGGAGAGAGAGATGAGACTCGATGAAGCATGACCCTGACTCCCAACTCATACAGATTAACCCGGCACCTCCTCACAGCAGCAACAAACTAAAACCCCATCATGAGTCCATGCTCTGTGTGTGTGTGCTTTCTTTCTTTCTTTCTTTCTGGCTCATTTCTTTTTTTCTTTCAGGCTCATATCTTTCTTTCTTTCTTTCTCATACCTTCCTTCCTTCCTTCCTTCCTTCCTTCCTTCCTTCCTTCCTTCCTTCCTTCCTTCCTTCCTTCCTTCCTTCCTTCCTTCCTTCCTTCCTTCCTTCCTTCCTTCCTTCCTTCCTTCCTTCCTTCCTTCCTTCCTTCCTTCCTTCCTTCCTTCCTTCCTTCCTTCCTTCCTTCTTTCCTTCCTTCCTTCCTTCCAGAGGGGTGGGTGGGGTCCACAGCTGCAGGATTGTTGAAACACAAAGCATGTTGGAAAAATCAATTTGTAAAGAAAAATCAATTCACATTCAATCACCACTGCCATCTTCAAGGGTTGGGGCTTGACTCGTACTCATGTATGCATCCGAGCCGGTGATGTGGAAAAGTCAGCTAGAGGTTGGAAGAAAAGATAACGGTGTTATCAAGAGGTTTATACGGAGCTGCTGAAAGGTCAGCTGACAGCCACATCTCTACCTGAGCCGTGAAAACGAGGGGATTTTCTAAGCCGTGATGAACCGTCACAGTCATGCACCTGAATGACAGCAAAGACGATGAAGACTGGACACGGGAAAGGTTTGTATTCCTTCTTTTAATCCTGCTTGTGTGTATGCATGTGTAAAAACCTTCTTTTTTTTTTTTTTAAATCTGATCAAATACCCTGTCACAGGCTGAGCTAAGTTTAAGTAGGATAGAGTTTAAAATCTTCCTGCTGGTCTACAAAGACCTGAATGGTCTTGGACCAGAATCCATGCTGGATCTGTTAGTTCCTATGAAGCTCCCAGACCCCTGAGGTTCATCTGGATCTGGTTTTAGAATGTATTAAAGGATAGCCCCTTGAGATGTAACATCTCATTTTCAAGGGGGTCCCAAGAAAACATACATTACAATATATCACATTACAGTACAGACATACATGACATAAAACAAACACAGACATCTTGCTCACCCTCCCACACACAACCCCTACCCACATAAGTCTAGTTACAAAATAGACTAATTGAATAACCGAAACAATGAGATAAATATAACATAACAGAGAGAAAAGAAAAAATAAATAAAATAGAAAAAAGGACAAAAAATACATAAATAAATAAAAACATAGGCAATTTGTTTTAAGATGAGAGTATAATGACAACTTAAAACAATGAAAAGAGGTAATAGAACACAAAAAGAGAGGAAGATTATTCCAATCTGATGGAGCTTTAAAATAAAATGATCTTTTACCAACCTCTTTTGAAATTCTAGGAACAAAGAAAAAAGGAAAATTCATATGTCTGAGTGAGTATGGAGAGTTATATGGAATCATGAGTTCTTTTAAATATGGAGGACAGTGAAAACTAGACAAAATTCCCGGGAAATTTTGAAGTGCCACGGACTACTGCCGGATGATCGCGGGGCTCGATACTGATTAATATACTGATTAATATGACATCATCCATGACTCTGTATGTCATACCATTCAAAAGATATTTGACTATAACGTATCAGCCAATCAGAAGAAGGGGCGGGGCTAATTTGCACCAATGAGGGTCAAGGACTCGATACAGATTCCAATGACACCACCCATGACTCTCTATGTCAAACCATTAAAAAGTTATTACAGAAAATATGTAATAGGCTAATAGAACCGCTAACAAGACCGCTAACGGGACCGCTAACGGGATAGCTAACAGAACCGCTAACGGAACCTCTAACAGTATCGCTAACTGAACCGCTAACGGGATCGCTAAAGGGATCGCTAACGGGACCGCTAACGGGACTGCTAACCGAGCCGCTAACGGAATCGCTAACCGAGCCGCTAACAACCGCTAACGGAACCGCTAACGGGACCGCTAATGGGACCGCTAATGGGATCGCTAACGGAACCGCTAACGGGACCGCTAACGGGACCGCTAACAAGATCGCTAACGGGATCGCTAACCGAGCCGCTAACGAAATCGCTAACCGAGCCGCTAACAACCGCTAACGGAACCGCTAACGAGACCGCTAATGGGACCGCTAATGGGATCGCTAACGGGACCGCTAACGGGATCGCTAACAACCGCTAACGGGACCGCTAATGGGATTGCTAACGGGACCGCTAACGGGGTCGCTAACTTGACCGCTAACGGGACCGCTAACTTGACCGCTAACGGGACCGCTAACGGGATCGCTAACGGAATCGCTAACTGAACCGCTAACGGGACCGCTAACCGAGCCGCTAACGGGATCGCTAACCGAGCCGCTAACGGGATCGCTAATGGGATCGCTAACAACCGCTAACGGGACAACTAACGGGATTGCTAACGGGACCGCTAACGGGGTCGCTAACTTGACCGCTAACGGGATCGCTAACTGGACCGCTAACGGGATCGCTAACAGGACCGCTAACCAAGCCGCTAACGGGATCGCTAACCGAGCCGCTAACGGGATCGCTAACGGGATCGCTAACAACCGCTAACGGGACCGCTAACGGGATTGCTAACGGGACCGCTAACGGGGTCGCTAACTGGACCACTAACGGGGTCGCTAACTGGACCGCTAACGGGACCGCTAACGGGATCGCTAAGGGGACCGCTAACGGGATCGATAACAGGACCGCTAACAGAACCGCTAACGGGACCGCTAACACCAATAACACTACCATCCCATAATAAACACCTACCATCCCATAATAACACTAACATCCTATAAAAACACTAACATCCCATAATAACACTAACATCCTATAAAAACACCTGCCATCCCATAATAACACTAACATCCTATAAAAACACCTGCCATCCCATAATAACACTAACATCCTATGAAAACACCTGCCATCCCATAATAACACTAACATCCTATAAAAACACCTGCCATCCCATAATAACACCTATCGTGTGTGTGTGTGTGTGTGTGTGTGTGTGTGTGTGTGTGTGTGTGTGTGTGTGTTCATCTAAGGTTAAAAGGTCAGGGTTCAGATTTCTCCATTTTCCAGGTTATACTATGAAGTCTGTACTGACTGGGTCATGTGACCAGTTCTGGGTCAGCCTAATCAGTCAACAGCTGAGCTGTGGTTGCTGGGGCAACAAGAACCTGATACAGAGGGAGCGGGAATGACTCAGCTGGATTTTCGGTTGTGACAAACCTGAAATCACTCCACTTTGCGCTCAAACTGTAGCTCTTAGCAGAAAAAAGAAAACATTTTGAGAAACAGAGAACCTACCAGATTATCTAAATGTTATTTTCATACAGATATTCCTTAAAATGTGTTAGTAACAGCAATTCGAAAACAAAAATGAGATTTTTTTTAAGAAAATGTTTTTTAACATGGGAGTCAATGAAGAGAGAGACAGGAATTGGCCTGTCTGTTGGCTCCCCCGTTAAAATGTTGTGCACACCACGCCTGTCAAAGTCACATTTTATGAATCACAACACCTATGTCTATATTCTGACCAAAGATTATCTGTCTACCTTTTACGGTTTGGCCGTGACCTCGAGTTACAAATAAGAAATCATGTTTTTTTTTCAGTGTAACTACACTCTAGCAAACTGACTCCCGTGCTCTAGATTTGAAAAAAAGTGATTTCCAGTCCTCGCTTGAGGGCTCATATCTTGAAAAGTGTACATTTTAGGAAAAAACAGTTTCGGGTTTGGAGAGAGAAGAGAAGTTTTCCTCCGTTTTGAAGTTTGAATGACGTTTCTACGTGCAAGTATGAGAAAGATACGTGACTCAGAAAAAAGGTGATTTTTTTTTTTTTTTAACCTCCTCCCACCCACAGTGTGAAATGCTGTCCCATACAAATACATGGGAAAATCTCCCCATTAGTTTGGAAATTTGGAAATGTTTTTGCACTTCGTGCAAAAACTATTCGTGCCATCGTTCTGAAAATCCACAGGACTGTAGTTAAATTCAGGGCCTACAACTTTCTAAATCGGTTCAGGATTTTTTGAGTAACGGTGTGCGAGTGGTGAGGCCCCAAAGTTCTCGCAATGCGTTCCGGATGGGGCAAAAAGCGCACGTTTGTGCACGTTGCGCAAAAACGTGCACGCCAATCGCTAATAAAAGTCATACCACTCGATTCCCGCTTAAGGCGCACGTTTCTACGTTTTTACTTTTCGCGTTTTCTCAAAGCTGCGGGACTAGTTACGCGCCAAAGTTTTTACGGAAGAATATGGAATAAGCCTGAGCAATATTAAGAGTGCCTCGTGCTGCGCACGAGGCACTCCTCCTCCATTGCGAAGCTCAATGGAGGAGGAGTGCCACGTGGCGCAGCCGTGGCACTAATAATAAGCCTGAGCAATAGTATGAGTGCCTCGTGCTGTGCACGAGGCACTCCTCCTCCATTGAGCTTGCGCAGCTCAATGGAGGAGGCGTGCCACGTGGCGCAGCCGTGGCACTAATAAACACATTTATAAAGGAACTGGAGCCAGGGAAATTGCCATCGAGATTTGGGTTGCAACCAGTTCAATGAATCAAACATTGTGGTTCCCAAGAACCAGGACCAGAACCAAGCAAGGTTCATCAGCGTTCAGTTATTCTGCTCCTCACCGGTGGAACAAACTTCCTGTAGACCTGAGGTCTGCTCCAACTGTAGATCCTTTAAATCAGGATAAAAACATTACTGTTTACTGAAGCTTACTCTTTTTATTATTTTACCTCTTTTCTTATCATTATGTTTTTTCATTTTATTTGTTATTTAAGCGTACTCTTAAATTAAATACTATACTGATTTTGGAAAACCATGCAAAGTTACACTCGTGATGGATAAGCCCTGAATGCAGGCATTGTGACGTAGAATTGTCAAATTGGTTTAATTCACTGCACGAATCAACAGATTACTTTTGTAATACTGTATTTGACCCGGTCTTTGCACATTTTGACTGTATAGAAATGTAATTCTTGCCATTTTAAGAGAGCCATTGTGAGAGCCTCAGGCTATACAAGGATGGACATTCAGCTGCGCCACTTAAAACACAATGTCCAGCTCCATCCCGTACCTATTGGTGCAACAAAGGGCCCGATGATACGAGCTTGCAGCTTTCATTTGTGTTGTGTCCTACCAGTCCAAGTCCTCACTGATCTCAGGTTCCTGGCAGCACGAGTCTTTCAGCACGTCGGACATCTCTCAGTCCTTCCTGCGCCAACGATGACGGCTGTACGAGACGGACGACTCCACATGACGCCCAGATAAATAAACGTCCTACACCGTGTCTGAACCGGCAAACATTAAAACACAGTTTTCAGTGTGAAATAAGACCTGGAAACAGGCATTGTGACATAGAATTGTCAAATTGGTTTAATTCACTGTACAAATTGTTACAGATTACTTTTGTAATACTGTATTTGACCCGGTCTTTGTACATTTTGACCGTATAGAAACATATTTCTTGCCATTGTAAGAATGAGACCTGCTGGATCTACTGCCCTTACTTTTTAACAACTTGTGCTTTTTATTATTTTACCTCTTTTCTTATCATTTTATTTCATTGTATTTGTTATTTACTGTTTAATTGTGTCTTGCTGCTTTTAATGTTGATGTAAAACACTTTGAATTAACTTGTGTTGAATTCTGCTATACAAATAAACTTTCCTTGCCTTGCCTAGCCCTGTGCACAAGACCGGTTCTCCTTCACCGGGCATCTGCACTGCACTACTGCTACAAGCAGCTGGATTCCAGCAGTACAACAACCCTGAAGCAGCACCGAACACCACCATGGAGGTTTATTCTCTGAACTGGGCCTCATCTGAGTATGTCTGGTTATTTTTTCAACCAATTACTAAATACTTGAGACAGACATAACCATTATACCAGAAGTGCCAGCTCTGGATACCTGATACCTCCAACTCCGAGAACTAATCTACTCAGACACTCAGTTATCTGTTGTTCAATAATGTCCTGGAACTCTTTACCTCCTCACAAACCTCGCTCACAAAACAAATTAACTTTAAAAAAACGACTTAAGGCTAATGCTGCAGACCATATGACTGGGAATTTATTATTAGGGCCCGAGCACTGACAGTGCGAAGGCCCTGCTGTATCTGTAGGAATTATTATTTTTTTTTTTTTTTGTTTTTATTTTTCTGACGAAAGGAGGGCCTTTTTTCCCCCTAAACGTGCCCCAAAAGTCACCAAATTTTGCACCAAGCCAGGCCTGGTGAAAAATGTGATATTTAATGGTTTGCATTAATGGGCGTGGCTTAACGGCTCAACAGCGCCCCCTAGAAAACTTTGTACCTCAAGCCCCACAATACGGTTTGACGTACATGCAGGAAAATCGGTACAAACCTGTATCATGTCGCAACTTAAAGAAAAGTCTCTTGGCGCCATGGCCGAAACTGAACAGGAAGTCGGCCATTTTGAATTAATCGTGTCATTTTGGCACAATTTATGTCATTTTTTCGGCTGCTTCTTCGCCCGAACCGTAACGTGCACCCAGGTGTGTTATACATCAAAATGTGCGTCTCCATCCTGCGACGGCGGGCATTACTTTTCTCTTTCAAAAGTGTTACCGTGGCGACGCTAGACGACAAAAAGCGTGCCCCCCTTCATCTGATTGGTCCATATTTGATAGTTCCCCAAAAGTCACCAAATTTTGCATGCAAGCCAGGGCTGGTGATACATTTGATATTTCATGGTTTGTATGTAATATTTTATGTACTTTATGGACCCCAGGAAGATTAGAGGTCGCCAAGGCGGCAGCTAATGGGGATCCATCCAATAAACAACAATAAACAACAATCTACAGCAATCATGAATTCTGTGGTTCTGTACCAGCTCTTCATGGAGAGTAATCTCCAGGAAACATTCTCTGCTTCCGATCATCATCACAACTCCTACGACTACAGCTGAATCTGAGAGGTGCTCCTGAAGAGAATCAGGACCTTCCTCAGGAACACAATAACAGCATCGTCTTCATCATGGCCAGGCTCTCTATGGAGAAACAAAACTTAACAAAAACATCCCCAACTTTAACCAGAGTCATTGGGGAAATTAGCTTCTCTCAAGGATAAAAGGACAACATTTATGCACAAAAGACATTATAATGTATTATTATAATTATAATGGTGCATATTTATTTGTGCCTGAAATGTTCCAACAGGGGATAACAGAGTTTGTGTGTGTGATAACCTGGAAAATGCAAAGAGACTAACAGATTTGGTCGTAAGGGCACTTCAGGGAAAGACACTGCATAGCAGCAGAGAGGAGGAGGAGGTTTAATGCAACAACAAAACACAGGGTTTAATAAGAATACTCAATCGGAAATATGGTTCTTTTGTTTCTGAGAGTTAGAATCATGAGACTGACACAATTTATAGCACCTAAAATACCCAGAGTTATCAAGAGAGTTATCATTTTTGTTGTGACAACATGTTAGATTATGTATGTATCTATCTTTCATGTATGAAGCACTGCCACAGGAAATGATAATGTTTCACCATTTTGGGCAGTGCTGTCAGATCATAGATAGTCTCGGACATGAGAAAAGGTTTTCCTAACTGGCCTTTTCAGTTTTCATCAGCTTTAATAGTACGTGGAGCAACTACAGGAAAATATGGATGAAAGAACCCAGATTACTCTAATCCAGGGAGCAGGTTTTGCATTCTCCTGATGATCATATACAGTATTTGTAGCATTAGTGATGCATGTGCATATATGTCCAAAATAAATTGTACAGGCACCTTTTTTTGCAAGGGGGGGTGCTCCCTCTGCATCAGTCGTGTGTTTGCCTTGCAAGTGGCATTTGAGACTCGACGTACTTCGATGGTAATTCATTTCAAACCAACAGTACATGCAAATAACTTTAGTCTTGTCCAGCGAACCATCTGTCATCTTTTTTAAACTGAAGTTAACGCGTTATTAAGTTAACCTACATAGAATCCCTCTCACTGGGAACCAACAACCTGATGTTGTCCTCTTTAGTCCAACTCTGTCTTCTTTATGTCTCATTTATGTTGGGCATGTCATCAGTGTGCCCTGATTCTTCTTGCACACTGCTGGAGACTACACACATACACACATAAAGAGAGAGAGAGGGCGAGAATGTTTACTTGTGATGGAAGGGACACCAAAAACACTAAAAAGTAAAAAGCTCTCAAAAGATCTTTCTTTCCACTGTATTACAATTGAACCTAATAAAATCCTGAAAACCTAATACAACCCTGAATGAGAGAGTAGGGAAATAACACATTTGCAAGACTGAATTCCCTCCAGAATGATGATAAATCTACTCTATGTATTGAAATGTTCACTAGCTGCAAAACAAGTGTGGTGTTTTTTACCTGAGGCACAAAAGATAACGCCATTACTCTTGTGAGGTGCAATTATAGATTAACGTTTAGTTTGCAGGTCTAATCGCTTCTGTCCTTGTCATCATGTAGCACAAGTATACACTATGGCTCTGCTTTTTACTGCATGAAGGGCCAGTAGGTTTGTTTTCCTCTCAGGCCTCCACTATCACCTGTAACCACCCTAGATATGTTTAGTTTGTTATCATTTTGTTTTATAATATCCAGTATATTTCTTGCGGCTTATACCTTTACCATGTGTGGATTATAGAGAACATTCTCACAATTCTCTTAAATACTTTGTGTGTGGGACTTTGGTGGTGGATAAATTGCCTGATGAATTAGCTGAAATGATTCAGCTTGTTTTATGGTAATATAACACTGTATCTGGTAAACTTCTTTTTACCACTTGTCACTCAAACATGTCTGTTTATGGTCTGACCAATGGGGAAGCATCCGCCCACTGCAGGATGTTTGTGTCAAAATGAATTAAAAAAAAAAAAAGACTTCAAATCGAAAAAAATATTTTCAATCCCAAAAAAAGTGTCCAAATGCAATTTTTTGGGTCTCAAATATTTTTTTTGCATTCAAACACTTTTTTCTTTGATTGAAAAAGTTTTTTTTTTATTGAAGTGATTTTTTTCATTGAAAATATTTTTTTCTTTTTGAAGCAACTTCTTTTTTGATTAAATGATAAAGACACAAATGTACAATGTTTGTGATGTGGTTCATTGTTTTACATTCAGCTGCTTAAAAAAACAAGGAATCTTAAGTTAGTCTTTCCAAGTGTAAAGTTGGGACTACATTGTGTTTGTATTTATGAAGGAATGTTACATTCAGGTCAAAAGCTTTTTTTGTGGAAAATTGAATAAACATTGGCATAAAGTAGCATATTTGCCCTTTCTCATGTTGTTAACAGTATTAAAAAACATTTAAAATATACCTTAAGGTAATTTAGAACAGCACAAAATGTGTGAAAAATGTGCGATTAATATGCGATTAATCACGAGTTAACTATGGACAACATGCGATTAATCATGATTAAAAAAATGAATCGTTTGACAGCCTTAATATATATATTAAAAAAACAACCTAATCCAAGTTCCCAAACCAGAAAACCATCAAAGTCCATGCTAGAAAAGCCCAGAAAGGCTCGACTGAAGTCGTTGTCAGGAGAAAACAGGAATATAATATAATGTTTCAGGAATATTCTGGAATAGCTGACGATCTGCCAACGGAGAGACGAGGAGCTGCGGTATGAAAACCCAAGAGCCCAGGTGCAGTCAATCTGTAATCAGGGAGCGTAGATCACGATGAGTTCAGGGGAGACTGGGAAACGGCAGCCATGACCCGTGACAGGAGTGCGTGTAAGTGTAGGTCCCCACGTAGACCTGGCTGTTAAGGTGAGAAACCTCCTCTCTTCCTTGGTAACTCTCTTGTTGTCTCTCATCAGATATCAGTATTTCCTGAGTCTCCTTGTGGCCCCGTTTCCACGTAGCAAAAACTGTGGTGTTTTCATGCGTTTCGGCCGTTCGTTTACACGAAAAAGAAGTTCAAAGTCTCCAAAAACGATAATTTCTGAAAACAAAGTGGAGATTTGCTAAAACTCCGTCTTCATGTTTGCTTGTAAACAGAGAGAAACGGACATTTAGGCTTCAGAACGTCACATTATGAGACAGAAACGTCACCAGCGTCATGTGTGCGACCTGTGTTTACAATTTGTTTGGCCACCGTCAATATTTTCTTGTATTTTACCTGTTTTATATTCTAACGTCACAATTAAAAGTAACTCCACTTCTCTGTCACTCCAAACCAAAGACTCTCGTTTATCTTGGAAGTAACTGGAAGTTACTCGTGTCATTTGTTGATGTTTTTTTCCAGGATTCTGATTGGCTAGCATGACTTTATCTTCTCGTTACACTGCCCCCTGTAGGTTTGGATGATCCTAGCACCTAACAGCTATTAATGCAGGTTCATGTAAATCAGCGGTCGGCAACCCAAAATGTTGAAAGAGCCATATTGGACCAAAAACACAAAAAACAAATATGTCTGGAGCTGCAAAAAATGAAAAGTCTTGTATAAGCCTTACAATGAAGACAACACATGCTGTATGTATCTAACTGGGGAAGATTTTTTTTGCATTATGCACTTCGAGAAAAAAGTGGAAATGTCGAGAAAAAAGTCAAAATTTCAAGATTAATTTCGAGAAAAAAGTTGAAATTTCGTGAAAAAAGTCCAAATGTCGAGATTCATGTTGAAGTACAATCTTGAGAAAAAAGTCGAAATGTCGAGAAAAAAGTCGAAATGTCGAGAAAAAAGTTGAAATGTTGAGAAAAAAGTCAAAATTTCGAGAAAAAGTCAAAATTTCGAGAAAAAAGTCGAAATGTCGAGAAAAAAGTCGAAATGTCGAGAAAAAAGTTGAAATGTCGAGAAAAAAGTCAAAATTTCGAGAAAAAGTCAAAATTTCGAGATAAAAGAGGACAGGAAAAAGGAAGAAAAGAGAAAAAAAGGAAAAAAGAAAAAAGGAAAAAAAAAAGAAAAAAGGAAAAAAAGAAGAAAAAAAAATTAAGAAAAAAAGGAAAAAAAAGGTCAAACATTTTTGAAAAAGCTCCAGGAGCCACTAGGGCAGCGCTAAAGAGCCGCATGCGCCTCTAGGTTGCTGTGTAAATGATGGTATTTTTCAAAACGTAGAGGGGGAAATATCTTTTTTTGTAAATACCCGTCCTATGTGTAAACGTGGCCTCAGCCATCTTGTGTAGCTGTGTGAGCTGGCGTCATCGTTGTCGGTGTGGGACGTAGAGACGGAAAACCAAAGGTTACTTTGCGTGATTAATTGCCAACAGGGACAGCTGGAGGTTGTGAAAGCTTAACAGGACTTCTTTGAAGTAAAAAAAAATATCCCTTCCAATGCTTTAATTATAACAACCAATTAAATGAGAGATCTCTCCCACACACAGTTTAATATGCTAACATCCTCCTCTCAACTCCGTCCCGCTTCAGGGAGGCCAGCGTCCCTCAGCCTCACTCCGTCCATCTGCACCTGTCAGGTGGAATCTTGTCTCTGCAGATAAATTGGCAGAAATTAGCCGGGGAACGTTTAATAGAGCTGAGCAGCGCTGGGATAGCCCTCAGGCCTGACACACCGGATCCTTGTACTGAGATCTGACAGCTTTTTCAGCCTCTTAATGTGTTTACTGGGAAATATTTTAATCAATCAATCGATCTTTATTTCTACAGCGCTTAGAATTAAAATCTCCAACAATTAACACTGTCTCTGTCAGGCCGAGACTCAAAGCAGGACTCAGATGCAGAGATATTAGATAACAAAAGGCTTTTATTTATTATTTTATAAACAAAACTAGACACTATACTCTGACTATAGAGAGAACAATAAACAGTCCAAGAGGAGGGAAAAATAACTAATAAAAAGAAACAAATGAACACAAAAAACTCCAACACGTATGGAGGAAAAACCTGCTACCGTATATAAAATAATTTGGCTACAAACACAAATCACTCTTAAAGAGGAAAAAACCAAGAATTATGAATTTAAGCTAGGATATAAGTTAACAAATGAAAAATCACTCTTTATCAAGGAATAAACAAAGGGCTATGAATCTAAGCTAAGGTAAGAATTAACAAACAAAAAAATCCCTCTTTGACGAGGAAAAACGAAGGGCTATGAAATGTAGCCAAGGCTTCAGGGGGACTGGGGGGCGGTACTCCCCCGCCCCGCAAGATTTTCTCTCTCCTAGGATCTCGGCTCGCTTGTTTTGTCCCGCATCCGAGCGCGATTGCTGTGTTCACATAAACCAAACAATCCGATCTTTAGGGGGAAACACTCCGTTTCAGAACAACTGCTCCAAACGGGACAGGTGTGAAAGCACCCTAAAGTACGTCCCGTATTGAGCAGAAAAGGGACTCACTTTGTCCCGTATTACTGTAAGAGTCAAAAAATTGTTTTAAAATGTCCATGGAAAATGGCATTGAGCTGTTGAGAAGTTATGTTTTCCTGTTTTACTCCAACTGTAGCTACAGTCATGGCCTTTGAGGCACAAATATGTTTACAAGTTTTCTACAGACTTTCTGTTTGCACTTTTGTTATTGCACTAAAAATGTGCACTATTACAGGATGGATGTTCTGCTTTCTTTCTATTGTTTTATGATGACCAGAGGGGGGGACCACAGGCCAGCACGCATCTCCTGAAGCTCCGGCCTGCAAACATGCACGAAAGAGAAAAAAGGGGGCCAGCACAAGAAACTACAGGAACGATGGACAAAAATGATGGCTATGAGATACTTATAATAAATAAAAATGGAAAAGGAGAAGAGAGGAAGGGAAGAGGAGAAGGGTGAGAGGTGGATACCTCCACACATGAGTGTGGAGGTATCTACAGCAGTGCAGAGGAGGTAGTTAAAAGGTAAAAAGTCCAGTGCAAATATACAGTTGTGCTGAATGGTGCAAAGAGTTAGTGGGTAATAGCCCCGTTCACTTCCTGGGGGGGTGGAGGGATGGGGGGTTGGTGTGTGTGAGTTAAAGTGGGCCTGGGGGGGCAGAGTTCAGGAGGGAGACAGCTGTGGGAAAGGAGCTTTTCCTGAACCTGGTGGTTCGTGTATGGAGACTCTTGTAGCGTCTCCCAGAGGGCAGGAGGGCCAACAGCCTGTGTGCTGAGAGGTAGGAGTCCTTGATCTGGGTTGTAGGAGTCCTTGATGATGTTGGTTGCTCTCCTGAGACGACGCTTCCTGTGGATAGCGTTCATGGCAGGAAGTGAAGCTCCGGCGATGCGCTGGGCGGTTTTCACCACCCTCTGCAGTGCCTTCCGGTCAGCGCTAGAGCAGTTCCCGTACCAGACTGTGATACAGTTGGTAAGGATGCTCTCGATGGTGCAGCGGTAGAAGTTCACCAGCACGTCTGAAGAGAGGTGGTGTTTCCTCAGAGTCCTCAAGAAGAAGAGGCGCTGGTGAGCCTTCCTGACCGAGTTGGAACAGTTTGTTGTCCAGGAGAAGGTCCTGTGAAATGTGGATCCCCAGGAATTTTAAGCTGGTCACACGTTCCACTGCCACACCGTTGATGTGGATGGGTGGATGAGTGACAGCATTCTTCCTGAAGTCCACAATCAGTTCTTTGGTTTTTGAGGTATTGAGTCCCTCAATCCCTCATCCCTCTTTTTAAAAAGGGGGACCGGAGAGTGTGTTCCAACTACAGGGGGATCACACTTCTCAGCCTCCCCGGGAAAGTCTACGCCAGGGTACTGGAGAGGAGAATACAGCCGATATTTGAACCTCGGATTCAGGAGGAACAATGCGGTTTTCGTCCCGGTCGCGGAACACTGGACCAGCTCTACACCCTCCGCAGGGTGCTCGAGGGTTCATGGGAATTTGCCCAACCAGTCTACATGTGCTTTGTGGATCTGGAGAAGGCATTTGACCGTGTCCCTCGTGCCATTCTGTGGGGGGTCAGTGAGTATGGAGTCCGGGGCCCTCTATTAAGGGCTGTCCGGTCTCTGTATGATCGGAGCAGGAGTCTGGTTCTCATTGCCGGCAGTAGATCAGACTTGTTCCCGGTGCATGTTGGACTCCGGCAGGGCTGCCCTTTGTCACCGGTCCTGTTCATAATTTTTATGGACAGGATTTCTAGGCGCAGCCAGGGGCCAGAGGGGATCCGGTTTGGGAACCTCAGGATTTCATCCCTGCTTTTTGCAGATGACGTTGTCCTGTTGGCTTCATCAGACCGGGACCTCCAGCATGTGCTGGGGCGGTTTGCGGCCGAGTGCGACGCGGCAGGGATGAGAATCAGCACCTCCAAGACCGAGGCCATGGTTCTCCATCGGAAAAGGGTGGTGTTCCTTCTCCGGGTGGGTGGAGAAGTCCTGCCTCAGGTGGTGGAGTTCAAGTATCTCGGGATCTTGTTCACGAGTGAGGGAACGATGGAGCGTGAGATTGACAATTTTCATCCGTTTCAAGTAAATTTTCACTTGAAATAAGTAGAAAAATCTGCCAGTGGAACAAGATGCATCTACTCATGTCAAGCAAAACCATCTTGTTCCACTGGCAGATTTTCTCTACTTATTTTAAGTGAAAATGTATTTGAAACAGGTGAAAATTGTCGAATAACAATTTTCTGGTAATGACACTTGTTTTAAGTGAAATGAGATTTGTATGACTAAAAATGAGGCATTTTACCTAGAAATAAGACAAATACTTTTGTTAAGATTTTGTTTTTTTGCAGTATTTTATCAAAAGGGAGGAAATGCTACCAACATGCCAAAATATTTGCGCACACAGCAGCAATAATGATGAAAGAATGTTGTGTTTTCCAGCAGCATCAGCAACGTTAGCTAATAATACTGCAGGTAACTAATTAACTAGTGAACACTCCCTATCATATTAGCGCCATTTGCCTCATTATTGTCCTTTTTTTCCAAATGGGAAGCGATAAGGGAATTGTTAAGAACCAAACCGAAAATGGAATCGTCAAAATCATGTCAATTCCACAGATTATTTTTTCAGCCACTGTCCTTCACTTTTATTATCATGGATTGAAAAAGTGTTTTAAGTGTTATAATTAAAAAAAAAGTAATTACAAAAGGCAGATACTATAAGAAATGTCTCTTTATTCAGTTACACACTGAAAAACCTTTTTTTGACTAATTACTTCTGCAAAAAAGAGACTCCAGGCTCACTCAGCACATACAGGGAGAAGCACAAACCTACAACACAAACACGTACATGTCTAGTCATCACATCCTACATTCACAACAGGGCCCAAAATAATCTCTTAAACATGCACTGCTCAACAAAAATGCATCAGGACTTTAAAAAATGTCTCAGTATTACACTGCAAAGGTACAAAGTCATTATGTCACAAAATAACTCCACGTGTGTTGACGGCATTCGTCTAACTTGTGCCGTGATATAACATTTGTTACTAACTCAGCTGTCGTTTCATGTTCACAACTTAGTTTTCCACGTTATAAAAGACAAGTACATCTCTGGAGTCTTACCAAGTCTACCCACAAGCAGCACTTCGTTTGTAAATGACACTGAAGCTTCTTTATCAGGAAACTTTAAACTGCATTACACTGGAAAGAAGGACCTTAAGGAAAAGTAGCTAAATAAATTATATATACTTGTTTGTTTTTTAATGAACATAGATTTTTACAGCAGTCAGTGACGCTAAAATCTGAGCAGAGAGAAACTGCTAATACTAATTACAGCCTGGCAGAAAAACACCATCAAGACAAAGTTGGATTTATTGCAGATGAAATGATTGTTATTTCAAAAGAAAATAATAAATGTCTAATGGGCTGGAGAAGGAAGAAATTATGGCGCTTTTCCACTAGTACCTACTCAGCCCGACTCAACTCGCCCTCGTTTCTTTTCAATACCCAGATCAGAAGTAGGAGGTTGGAGAAGCTGCTGTGACGTATTTGATTGTGTATCTAAAGGAAGAAGACAACAACACTAAAGATGTAGAACCTGGAGGAGATGATAGATGTGCTGCTGGATCTGTGGCTTGTGTTTGATGTCAAGTTAAAAAATGAGAGAGAGAAGCTTTTTTTTCCTGTGTGGCCATGGGTCAGTGGAATGTCCTTCCCACAGAACTTATTCTATGTACAAATCCTCACACATTCTCATGCTTGTCAAAGCGCTGGTTATTAAGTAAGCAAGTTTGCACACATTGTTGAGTATTATGTGAGTGTGTGTATGCGTCTGGTTATGAGTGTGGTTGAGGATGAGGATGATTGTTATCTTTGTATGTGTATGTGTTTGAATGTGAGAATGAGAGTGAGAGAGTGTGTATGTGCTGTTGGTCTCTATTGTGCACTTTATGATCTGGCGCTCTTGTTTCCGTGCTTTTATTTATTAGTGCATTCTGTCAAATTTTTAAATATTATGGTTATTATGTCTTATTTAAATTAATCTTAATATTGTATCTGCTTAGCACTTTACCTGCCCAGGGACTACAGGCGGAAATTAGCAATTGTTGCTATAACCTGGCTCAGAGCATCTCTTCTTGTTTTACAAGATTAATGTTTTTTTTGTGCATTGTCCCTGTTTTAAATAAATAAATTCAATCAATCAAGCGGCGGCGCTTTTTCTTTTTTTTTAGTTTGTCTCTGCGCTGCTGAAAAGTCAGCTGGAGCCGTGAGCAGCTATGGAGAGACAGAGCTCCTGGTGGATCTGGTCGTTCCTTATCTCCGTCTACATCCCTTTTTAATTCTCTCCTCAGCACCAGGTTTATGAACATCTGACCCTCAGAGTTGGATCATGAAACAGACTTTTGCTGCCGTTGCTGGTTGAATAAAATGAATAAGAATCCGTCAGAGTCTCTTTCTCTGATTTCCTCCTCCTGACTCAGACGTCTGACTCCAACCCCCCGACCAATCGGTGGCCTGTAGTGTGATGATGTCAGATACAGCCGACTCAGCAGCTTAGAACCTCAGCAGAATAGTTACAGAAAAGTATCTACTCGGCACTTTAGACCCCTAGTGGGAAAGAACCAAACCGAGGCGAGAGGAGTCGGGCTGAGTAGGTACTAGTGGAAATGCACCATTAGTGTCCCTTCTAACACATAAGACGTTCTCCCTGGTGTTTTCCGGACATCCCAGCTCTGACGGTCCGTATCCTGGACTGCCGTTCCCCTCTGGGCGGATGCAGCAGAACCAGAGCAGAACAGCAGCGTGGGGAGCTTTCTGCACATCTCTGAGGTGGGTTTGTCCAGCAACATTTTAAACAGTCTATTTCTTTCTCTCATATCATGTCATGTCATGCAGTAGATTCACTGCACTTTTGTAGAAAAGGTTGCTTTGATTTTGGATGAGTTGTGTAAATGATGTTTTTACTGCTAGATGAACTGATCCAGAGAGGCATCACTTACGCTACGGAAGAGTATTAGGGCCAGGCAGGAGAAAAGATACCGTAGATGACCAAATAGTCGCCCGCGCGCAAATACGCGCCTGTGCTCTAATAGCCGCCGGGGTCCGAGCCCATTTGGCATAATAAACGCCGGTTCAATTAAACGCCCGGGCGACTACCGGTAATAACCTGGTAATAACACTGTATTTGCATTGTATTGTGTACAGTATCGTTCATACTGCTCTGATCAGCTCTGATCAGCTCCAGTTCATCAATTATGGGGATTCTTTATTATTTATAATTTTATTTTTTTATATATTAAAATCCCAAAATATCTGTACCGTTTCTGATTGGGTGGGCACTGCGAATCATTTTTAGACACAACAAAGAACGCATACCGCAAAAGTTGTGTCTCGGCGGAGGAACCCGGCGTCCCAGCAAAGTGAGAAGAGAAAAAAGAGTTGTTCCGAACAGCAGACAGCGCAAACACTGAAGGCTGATTTATGGTTCCGCATTACACCAACGCAGACGCGGCGACCCGCACCGTACGTGGAAATGCGCTCTTTTTTTTGCTATTAAAACATGATTTGTAATGTGAATTTGCAAAACTTAAACTACAAATAATAGTTTTTGACGTAACATCAGAGATTGTGCATGCTCTCTGTGAAAGGATGAGGTAAATCGGGTCGTAGCTGCTTCAGCTGTGATTCCTTCACGAGGAGCGACCAGGATTTCAAACACGCTTGATTTTCTTGCGACCTCACGATTCGTGATCGGGAGCTCGTCGAGAGGTGTTGTGTTGTGTACAGTGTGTACAATTTTAGTTCCAGTGGTACTATGGTGATCTCATATGCTCTTTGTAAGTAATGGTCTGGTGCTGCTCATTGCAAAAATAAATTGTAGCCTGGTGCAAATACCCGCCTGGTTCTTATAAACGCCTGGGGTCCAAGTGGATTTAGCATATTAAACGCCCGGGCTACTAAATGGTCATCTACGGTACTTGAGAGGGGAAGATTTTTTTTTATTGTGCACTTCGAGAAAAAAGTTGAAATGTCGAAAAAAAAGTCAAAATGTTGAGATTAAGTCGAAATTTTGTGAATAAAGTTGAAATTTTGCCTTTTTTTCGCAACATTTCAACTTTATTCACGAAATTTTGATTTTTTTCTTGAAATTGTATTTCAACATTAATCTCGACATTTTGACTTTTTTCTCAACATTTCCACTTTTTTCTCAAAGTGCATAATGAAAAAAAAAATCTTCCTCTTCTAAAATATTATTTTTATTTTCCTCCTGCCTGGCCCTAATACTCTTCCGTACTTACACACACACACGTCAGAAAACATTTTTAAAAAATCTTTCCGTTTCCTAAATGTCCTTTGGTCACCACAAAGAAGCTACATTGCAGACTGTAGAAAAGTAAACAAACAAATATTTAGACTAATCCTAAAAAAATTATATTATTTCAACATAAATAAATCTTCTGATTTGAATTATCTGGTAGAGAATAGGTTTAGCTCTCTCTCTCTTGTAAGTACAAGGAGAATCCTTCCCATTGCTCTGCAGTAGTTATATTTAGCCTTCAGCAGTTTTCAAGAAGTTACTCTACACTGAAGAAACTCAAAATCTTACCATGAATATTTGTCTTATTTCTAGTTAAAATGTCTCATTTTTAGTCAAAAAATCTCATTACACTTAGAACAAGACTCATTACCAGAAAAATAACTTGTTATTTGACAATTTTCACCTGTTTCAGGTAAATTTTCCACTTGAAATAAGTAGAAAAAATCTGCCAGTGGAACAAGATTTATCTTCTCATTACAAGCAAAAAAAATCTTGTTCCACTGGCAGATTTTTTCTACCGTATTTTCTGGACTATAAACTGCACCCGCTCTATTTAAAAAAAAAAGATATTTAGCCACAGATAATTATGTTGTTAGATTAGATATTTACTACATGTACAGAAGGATTTTGAACTGTAAATGATGTACATGTTTGTACCTAAATAGATTCTTTCCTAACAGTGTCTTTTAACACGGCAGCAACTTTGCTGATTAAAACGGGACAGAACCAAGAGAAAATAACCACTATTTATTTATCTATTTATCTGTTTGAAATCTGCTTCTACCTACTTGTATCTGCTAAAGAAGTAGTAACGTATTCTTCCATGCATTTATTTTGTCTTAGTTTTGATTCTATTTCCGGTTAGAGCGCCCCGAGCGGTGGAAGAAAAATCCACAGAATAGCTGCACCTTTGTATAAGCTGCATGGTTGAAAACCTATGAAAAAAGTAGCGGCTTATAGTCCAGAAAATACAGTACTTATTTTAAGTGAAAATCTACTTGAAACAGGTGAAAATTGTCAAATAACAAGTTATTTTTCTGGTAATGACACTTGTTTTAAGTGCAATGAGATTTGTTTGACTAAAAATGAGACATTTTAACTAGAAATACGACAAATATTCTTGTTAAGATTATGAGTTTTTGCAGTGTACACTCTGTGCCGGAAACATCCCGGTGCCACGGCTAAGACACCAGCTATCTTAAGGACCTTTCCCAACCCCCGCTGGATAAACGGTGTTGCTGCACGGCACCAACCGGCCCCGGCGTTGCCGCTAGGTCCCGCTAGGTCCTGCACGTGAGCACGTCTGCGAAGGGTCCCAGCACGCTCTTGTTGAAGATGCACCTGACCCACACCAGGTAGGTGGTGAAGGGCTTGATGTTCTCAGAGAAGGTGTAGTTCTGCTGGGGGAGGATGTACGGCATGTAGGTGTTCTCCCCCTGCTCCTGGATCCACACCTCATACTTCACCTCCCTCACTTTCAGGTACTTCAGATTCCAGGGGATGTGCCAGGCCACCGTGAGCTTGGCCTCGTTGGTGTTCTGCACCGACGTGTGGCACTGGGCCTCCCTGACCCGGCCGGGGTGGACCACGCCGGCCGCCTTGTTCTTCTTCGTACTGGGCTTGGACTTCATGCCGTCTCTGAGCACCTCCAGGAAAGACGGGACGTCCACCAGGGTGTCCTGGTAGATCCGGAAGAGCCACTCCGGGTTGCGGCAGCACAGGTGCCGGGCGACTTCCTTGCTGGCCAGGATCCTCTCCTGCTCGTCCTTCCCCAGGTGAGCGATCCCTCCCTGCTCCCAGGGCCGGTCCGGGTGGGTGACCGTGTTCTCCTCCTCGGTGTTCCTCCAGGAGACGTAGTGCAGGTCCATGCCCGGGAGGGAGGCCAGGGTTTTGTAGGGGGCGTACTGCTCCGGGTTGACGGCGAAGGGGAACAGCTCCACGACGACGGCCCCTCTGGGCAGGAACAGGGAGGTGATGAGCTGGGCTCCGTGCATGCTGACCAGCATGGACGCCCCGCTGACCGCCTGGACGATGCTGGGGAAGGACTGCTCGTCCAGGGACACGGTGACCACCCTCATCTGGAACTCCTGGGCCATGGCCATGATCAGCTCCGCCTCGTTCAGGATAAGCCTCGTTGTTGAGCGACTAAACACAACAATGTACTCATCGCTCTTCTCTCTTTCTTTCTCCTGCTCGGCACTTCCTCCGTCCTTCTCCTTCTCCGACTCCTGCGACGTTGTGATGTTCATTTTCTCCATCAGGGCCATGGCAAACTGCCTGATCTCGTTCCCCGAGACCAAAATGTTGGCTTTGGGCCCTTGTGGTTGGACGAACCCGTACTGGTACCAGGTGGTCATTTTGGACAAACCAACGTAGGATTTAGTGAAACACATGAGCTTCCCAAAGTTCCTCAGCTGCTCTTTGAGTAAAGGCTGCTTGCTGCTGAGGAGTCGGTAGAGGTCAAAGTGCGGGCCTTCGCCCCAGCCCTCCATGAACACCAGGCGAGCTTCATTATTCAAATCCGAATACTGCTTCATGGTGTAGAAGGCTGGGAGCAAGTCGTCGTGGAATATATGCATGAGGTTATCGGGATTAAACCTGTTCAGGATTAGCGTCACGTCTGGGACGAACACAGGTTTGGGCATAAATTTCAGCGCTGCAGCCGGGAGCTCTAGGAAGTTGAAGTATTGGGTGTTGTGGTCCTCCACTGAAGACAGGTCCAGAAGGGCGGGCTGGAAGCGCCGGGAGCCCAGGTTGGGCAGCATGACGGAGGAGTTGGAGTGGAAGAACACGAACTCCTCGGCCTCCGAGCTGTAGCAGAGGTAGTCGAAGCGGCAGATGCGGTCCGTGTGCATCTTGCCCGTGCAGACCATGCGGGTGCCGTGCTCCTGCAGGGCCTGCAGGGCCACGTGGTAGTCGATGCGAGCCTGCGACAGCTCCTGGGACTGCTGCGTCATGTGCAGCTCCTCCTCCAGCTGCGAGGCGTGCTCCAACAGCTTGGAGTACTTCCATAGCAGAGCTGCCACCACAGAGACCAGTAGCCCGTTGAGCAAGGCACCCACACTCATCCTGCAGCCGGACACCGCCGCCCGCATGGCCGCCGCCACTGGGCACCCGCCTCCCAACTCTACCGGGCCTCAGACCGCAGGGAGGGAGGCCAAGACATCTGCCGCCGGACAGAGACCTGGAGGGGGAGATGGAGAGATTAGGAAGGAGTGACAGGAATCTGGATGATGTACAGCAATCCCTGGCTATAACGCGGTTCACCTTTCACGTCTCGCTGCTTCATGGATTTGCATTGTGCATCGTGTTCTACATTCTGATTGGCTAAACAGTCTCCCCGCTTCTTCACTTCCTGTGTCAATAACGTTGGTTGCTTAGCAACAATGCTGAGAACGGCCAATGAGCTTCAGCAGCAGCTCAAGAACGGTAACTTTGATGAATCGTTCATTACAGTCTCAGATATAATCCATGGTGGCATGTCGGTTTAGAAGAATCTTTTTGCCCAGAAGAAAAAAGAGCAACAACAACGACCCATAACTATGTTCTACTCTGGGAAAAACACACCTGCACCGCGGGAAATCATTTGCAAAACACCTACAGTGCAACAGTTAATATCAATAACAGAATAAAAGAGAGGAAAGAACCTGGCTGGCCCTGAGGAGGTGGTTGCTGGTTCTCCCTCCTAACTTGTGTCTCAAGTCCAGTCCTCTTTCCCTTCATAACGGCACAATTGTCCAGTAGAAAACTTGTGACTTGTTTCCGCTCAAGCTCATAAGATTGCAGGACATCTTCTAGTTCCAGCAGAAGTGCTGAAGCATTGGCAAGATTAACTTTTCTGCTTGCCAGATGTTGAGTTGTTACTCTGCCATATCATCATCAAAAAAGCTGACAATATCCCGTAGCCTATCAACACATATTTAAATGTAAACGTTAAAGTTACCCATCTTTTCATTTTTTTTAATTGAAATCAGTCAAACCCTGCACGCCGAGAAAAAAATAAATAGAAAATACTTTAAGCCCTGTATCCGAGTTAAAATGTTCAACTAATGTTGATGTTGATGTTGACATGAGGTCTTAAGGCTGAGTTATGGTTCTGCGTCAAAACGACGCTGTGCCTACGCCGTGCCTACGCCGTGTGGTACGCGTCGACGCGTACCACACGGCGTAGGCACGGCGTCACTGACCTGCACCTCCCAAAATTTGTAACTACGCGTCGAGGCGACTCAGACCAAACGCAGACTGAGAGGGCTGTGATTGGTTTGCTTGGTAGCAACGCATTTACGGTTTCCGGTTCGAAGCAGTCGTGAACTTTCAGCCCTCTTTTCTTCGTGTATGTGTGATTTTTTTGGTTTTGTTTTTTTGCACAATAGTTGTCTCTTTGATTTACTGTGCCCGGAAAAGTCTGATAAACCATTCAGGAAAAGATTGCGAACAAGCGGTCGCGGGGGGTACTGCACCGCGGAGAAATGGAGTGACGGAGAAGTCTGGAGGGTTCACGACTGCGTCACGGTGACGGCGTAGGCACGGTGACGGCGTAGGCAGAACCATAATTCAGGCTCTAGTCGTCAGGCCGAACCAACACCACTGATCCAGACTGTTCGGGGAGCTCCTTGCTTTTCAGAGTTTCAGCTCTCTTAAACCGGCTGTTTACCTTTGAAAAACAAATGAACCAGTCCCCTTACCTTACGTCCCCTGACATCCACCCCCAATGTAGAGACTAATTACCCTGTGAGAGGGCAGCGAGGACAGAACCAGAGTTCTGCTCTTAACTCTCCTCATCTCCATAGCAGGAGAACAAGTGAGTCATTGAGGCTCAGACCGACCAAAGGCTAAAGGCCGACTCTGCCTGCAGACACCACACAACCAGCACGCTGTATACGCATTTAAAGCTGTGCTTTAGCTTACAACAAATGTATCCTTGGCATACACTTCTTAATGTTACACATCAATGCATATTTAGGCACTAACTTGGGAACTCAAATCTGAGCTGTGAGGAGAGAAACAACGACCGAAAAAATGAGCTTCAGAGTCGCCTTTACCTTTCAGAAACTCACCTGCGTAGTAAAATAATTCAGCCAAACCCAGCCAACAAAAGCACTCATATCGCATAATATTTCTATGACTGTGCTTTTACAAAAACAACAGCTTCATAATCTCCACTGCATCATTATATTGCTGTTTTGCGCTCTCATCCTGCTGCTCCTCCGACTCTGTTCTGCAGGAGCTGAGTAGTCAGTCCCCGGGCTATTTTTGACATTCATGCGCATAAAATATGTCACGAGCAACAAGGGCATTTTTAGATCAAACTGAAGAAAAGAACACGTGAACAGAATGGTCACGTGGCCATCCGAAGAGAGACACCTTCAATTACATTACATCACTGATATTTGTCATTTTTAAATGAATGAAACACATCTTAAAACGTTACTTTTCTTCCTTACCAGATGTGCTTAAGCTCTTTGATCTCCACATGGGGACTAATTCTTTGGTACCCTTCCATTAAAGAAAGAAAGAAAATTCAATGGTCAGGGAAATAACTTGAAGCTGACAAAAAAATAATCATTTACTGGTAAGTTGACTGATGAAAATCTGAAATTGCTTTTGCATTGTGGTCCAACAGAATCATTAACAAAATTAATGAATGGACAATGAAACTGGCCTTGTCAAATTATTTTCTACCCCTACAAAAGATTGAAAATAATGTATTTAAAGCGTGGAAAGTTGTGTGCTGTGTGGTATCACGGTGTTCACCACTAGGCCTGTGTTGAAAAGAAAAGAAAAAAAAAAAAAATCGATTTTCCGATTCTAAATCGATTCTCATATTAATTCCTAAAATTCGATTTGTATGTCTAAAGATCGATTTTTTTTTTTCATCATCATTACAATTTGGTACAACTTGGTATTCTTTTGTTTATGCCCAAAAAAGGAATGTTTTGTTGGACACGAGAATAACTGGTGCCATGTTTTTGCCTTTAAATATGTTTAAAAGTATGTAAACATTAAAGTTTTCAGTTATAATTGCATAAATTGTCTATATTTCATTACTTTATATACTGTCTTGGGGTTACATTTGCATAAAATGCTAAAAACCAAATTCTCAAAAAAAAAAAAACGGAAATAGACGGAAATGGAAAAAATAAAAACGGAATGTGGGAAAAAAATCAAACCGATTTCATACGTCTCTGTTTCCTCCCTGGATCTGTTTGGTAATTCTGACCCACCATGTTTCCAAAAGCAGTTCTATCAGCATTCTGGGAGCTGATTGGTCCTTACAGCAGCATTAGCTGCAATACTTGCTGTTAAATCTCAATATAATACCAGTATTAATATGTTGCAGAACTACAGTCATATAATTCATGCAACAGCTCAAAAAACTGTTTTAATAACACTAACCCAAATCAATATCGGAATCAAATCGAATCTTGATAATCGATTCTGAAACTAAAGAATCAGAATCAAATCGATTCTTGACATTTGAATCGATCCCCAGCCCTAATCACCACACTGACCATGGACCAAAGCAAGCAAAGGAGAGAGTTGTCTGAGGCGACCAGAAAAAATATACAATCGATAAGCATGTGAAAGGTTGAGACTGGAAACCGTCTCCAAGCAGCATGACATTTCCTGTGACTACGGTTGGACATTTCTGTCGTGACATTTGGGGTCCACAGGACTGTAGCCGACCCCCCCCCTGGATGTGGACACGAGAGGAGAACTAGGAATGGAAACCAAAGAGAACAGAACAACTTCCAGAGAGAGTCAAGGGGAACTCCAAGGTCAGGGTCATCAGTGTCAGATCAATAATCACTGATGGAACCAGCCTGGATGACTGAGGAAGACTCCGCTGTCAGAAGCAAATCATACAAAAGCCAGACTAGAATTTCTCAAAATGCATATTGACGAGTGATAAAGCTTCTGGGAGGATTCCTCTGGAGAGATGAGACAAATCTCTTCTGCAGTGACTGCCTGAAAAGGCCTTTTTATCCAAGCTGTTGTCATTAGTTGTTTTGCGATACAAAAACGTCACGATACGTGTCGTGGAGGTGACAAACTGTATCGCGATACTGGGTTATTATTGTTTACTAGTAACATCCTATTGGTGCAGCGGGATCACGTGACGACCGCGCCTCGACCCGCGGACCAAAATCTGACTCCGCTCAGAAGAAACTAGTACCGTTTTGTGGTCCCGATCACAGGACTCTTGGGGGTTTTGAGCTCTGAACTTTTACTTATAAGGTGAGCATGAATCAATGTTTTTATGATGTAAAGATTGTGTCGTCCCCAAAGGTGGGAGGATGAAACGATAACGGGGTTCACCTTACGGCCTCAGGCTGGAGCAGGTGAAGCTCTGAGCTCTGGCACAAGATCAATCAACAGTCATCAACCTTCCCTGCTACTGCTTTTGTCTTGTCTTGTCTTGTCTTGTCTTCAGAGCCTCTCATTTTCACTCCTCCGAAAACTCTGTAATCATGGAATTGATTAACTGGTCTCTCAGTACAATTGACAAAATTTTTGCGACGAGAAGTGAGGGGGTTAGGGAGCCCTCTTGCCCCAATGGGAATTTTTTTGCTGGATACACAATGGATTCCTACAAAAACCGGAAGCCGTTGTGCCTCAAGATTATGTCCGTCGAGGACGTTGAAGACGCCTTCATAATTGGATTTATGATAGCAGGATTTCTTCTAATTGGAGTGAGGATTTTCCTGGCCTATCGACAATCGCGTAAGTCGGCGACAGCCGTTCTGGCCCTTTCTGAGCTGCCCGACGTTGCTGAAGGAATGAGCATGGGGATCAGCACTCAAACCTTAACGCTGGGAGAGCAAGGCCGCAAGCTAGATGCGATTCTTGGACAGAATCGCAGGCTAGCAGCGGTCTTCGAGCTCATTGGCAAGATGGAGAACACCTTGGAGAAGCCGGGAACTCGGCTTGGCGGGAATTGATCACAAATTCGTCTGTTTGGAGTCGCCATTGAGGAATCAGAGACTTAACGGCAGACGGAAAATTACTGGAGTCTGCCGGTTTCCTTTCTTTCATACAATTGTTGATTCTATAATCTGACCTTGACAGGGCAGCTTGGCTCGCTGCTCGGAGTCACAATCTCTCTGGTGGAATGTAAACAAGCGGCTCTGCCCCCCCACTAGCCCTCCCCTTCTCTCAAAACATCTGTGGACTTGTTTACAGAACTGTAACTTCAACGCCTTCCCTGGCTCCCCTCTTATCAGCCCCCCTGACACGGACTTCGGGTTCGAGCGCCACGCTGCCGCGGTCCTCACTTGGATGGACTGTGCCGGGATCGCCCCCCCACCCCAACTTGCCCACCCCCCATACCCACAAGCTATGATGTTGTTTTGTTGTGTGTATGTTGCTTTTCTGTGCTGAGGTGTTTTTTTGCACCTTGACACTAGGTATTAATACACAGTATGAAGATGCCTTTTTTTCCCTCCTCCCTCCATCCCAGTGTCATCCTTCCTCTAAAAATGGCGTCCGTATTAATGGTGCCATCGGTGTGAACCGGAGTCAAGTTCTCTCGTCTGATTTATGTCTGACTTGGCAATAAAGCTTTTTCTGATTCTGATAACTCCAATCTCTCCTTCATTGACATTTCCCATCCCAAAATGCCAAGGAAACATACAGCAGATGCAAATCATGGCGACATGGACACTATACTGTCGTCTTGCCTTTATGCTGACTCTGCAGGCAAAGCCCAGTCAAATGAAGCATGAAAAGGATGCTAATGCACAAGAATGGCAGAGACCCAATAGTCCTGCTTGATTCCTGCCACTACGCACACAGGTCCACAATTTTCTCCACAGTTTCAAAATGTAAAATCCACTGCAAGACACCACAAGATAAACAAAACACACTCACTGAGCATTACCCACGTTCTGGATCTGGTCAGGTTACGTCCAAGGGGAAGCATTAAATATTCAGGCACTGTTCAGGATCTGGTACCTCCGTTTGACCTGCATCTAAACTCAAATCTTCACTGATTTTGGTCTGAGATAAGTTTCCAGGGGTTTCCAGGGATTCTGTGTACATCCTTATTTTTTTGCACCCTGTTGTTGCCATTTATCCGGTTTATCCTTTGCACACTGCTGATGTTCATCTTGTAATTTTGTAAATCCGTAATCTTGTTAATATATTTTCAAGTTTGCATGTCGTGGCTTGATTGTTTTCTGGTGTAAAGAATAAAACGATTGATTTCTATTAATGTCATGTTTATTTCATTTCAGTATAACAGTTGTCCAATATCATCCCCTTTTGTGCCATCACCTGGTAAAAGATCATTTGAGATTAAACAAGCAACATAGGGCAGAATTTGCATTAGAATTATGGACTTTTATACAAAGTGATGTCTTAAACAGTGTTTGCACTTTTTGGGGTTTGAAGAAGATATTTTACAGTAGATTCATGGAGATTGTTCTGAATAAACCAAATGATGCCCTAAGACAGCTTTGATTTATTTATGAAATTCATTTTATAATCATAAAACTAGTCTAAAAAACTAATCGTTGGATTAATCGACAAGGAAATAATGGTTAGTGGCAGCCCTACACCCGTGCGTTTATATTATGCTCATTTTAAAATCATCTTAATCTCTGATGCCTCTAGAGCTGCCTTGCACCAGCATTACACCGTAAACCTGGAATTATTTCAGAAATACAAAAACAGAAAAATCCCAACAGGATCTTGGCCGTATTCCTGGAGGCTTATCAATGGAGGGATATAATGGAGAGATATAACGGTGATGATCACGCACCAATTCCTGCTGCTGCTCAGAACCATTCATCTAAGACATAGAAACCTTTTTATCAACATTTGCTGTAAACAGATCCATCTAAGGAACAGAAAAACTAACGATGATTCCTACTTTTCTCTTCATATATGCCAACAATCAATGTTATCTTGACGTGATAATAATAGCGGAGATGGATCACGTTCTTTTTCTTACGCAGGATGCACTGAAGTGAACTGATTTCTGTTTTTCTTGCTCCGTCAGTGTGAGACAGAGCAGAAAGGAGTCAAACTGTAACTATAAGTGCAACTGTACCCACAATGTTTTCAGCAGATGCCAGCACGACACGCATCAGGCCAGAAAAACTAAAACATCCACCAAGTCCCTAAAATGAACTTGCATAATTAATCCATCAGTGTCTAACAGACTCGTTAATATCTTCTGCTGCTGGGGCAATATTGGACCATCACTTGCTTTCTTTCTGTTTTTTTTTTAAATTGCGTGGTTGTGTGCTTCATTTTCATAAGTTAGTAACACTGCAGAGCTAAAAACGAGATTGATAGTGACCACAAGTGTTGGGAAAGATAATACCTAGTGAAATCCATCATGTTGTTCTGATATGCATTTGTAGTTATTTTATATGTATTAAGTAATAGAATAAATCAATACAAATAGACACAGAGTAATTCCATAAATGTATAAAAAAAATAAAAAAAACCTTTACATTTTCCCCTGAAGCCGAGGTGTGGCGGCTGCCCCTGATCTAAATGACAATACAATTTCATTCAATACCATTCCACCACTGTTTTCATTTGTAATATTATAAGACAGTGTGCTTAAATCAGGGGTCTCCAACCCTGGTCCTGGAGAGCACCTATCCAGCATGTTTTAGATGTTTCCTGCTTCAGCACACCATGATACAAGGAGCTGTGTCAACAACAGAACTGTCCAGACCTTGATGACAAGTTAATGACGACCCTTGATTAGAATCAGGTGTGTTCATGCAGGGAGACACCTAAAACATGCTGGATAGGTGGATCCAGGACCGGAGTTGGAGACCCCTGGCTTAAATGTTAAATGAATACTGCATTCAAACTTACACATTGCAGCAACTCTCTCCCGCGCCAATTCTCTCCTTTGCTGCTGCAGCTGTTACTTTTTTGCTGAAATATGCTCTCATACTCACCATACGCACGTAATAACACTTCTAACTCCAGTGGCGTGAAGTATGTGGATCTTCAGATGCAAACTAATGTTTCCTCAAAGGGATTTTGTAAATTGAAATGTTAAATAAAGTTTAAAAAAAAAAAAGAAAAAGTATGTGGATCTTTTGTTGTCGCCGGTTGCCATGGTGAATCGTTGAATCAGGGCTCTACTGATGATGGCTTTTTAACTCCAGCTTAACAAACTCAGAGTTGATTGAACTAACTCATATCCGCTGTTCTGGAACCGAAAACTCAGAGTTTCCTATCTCAGGATAAGTCAACTCGGAGTTGAGGTTTAAACTCGGACTTTGTTGAACCTGCTTCCTGGAATACCCCTCAGGTCTAACCTGAATATTTGGAGCATCCGGTCACATTGAAGATAATGTTATGATAATAAAATCACAGGAAAGAAAGAAAGCAAGAAAAGCGGGAAGAAAAAGGGTCCCTTTAAGCATGCTGACAGGGAGACCTGAAGCACCCAGTGTCAGAAGTTTAGCATCTCTTTTTGTAGTGGATATGATAAACGCTGCTCTGATGTGGAGCGGTTTGGCATCCTAGAGCGTCTGATGCATTTTAAATGAGACTCCCGGAAAGTGGAAGCCGACAGGCCTATGGGAGAGCAGCTTATCCAGTCCCAGGTGCTCATCACTCAACGCTTAAACACCCCCATGCTTTCTTTGGTACTAACCCTCTCCTTTTTTCTGCCTTTCTACCTCCATTTGTTCTACCTTTCAGTCATTTCTTAATAGATTTCACTTGTGTCTATATCTATATATATGTGTCAGTATCACTTAAACTCTTCATTTCATTCTCTGCCCACCTGTTTTTATTTATCTTTGGACATCTCATTTCTGAATACTTCTGGTCGTGATGAAGCCCCAGTTTTTCTTTTTCTGCAATCTTTATTCCTGGACCACATGTGACCTGTCAAGCTGTGTGGGGCTCAGCGTGACACCTGGGAGAACTCATAACTGACAAGCCTCATACCCCGGCGCTCACACTGCATCTCTCTCAAACAAATGTTGGGACAGACGGGCGTACACACACTTTACTGTTCCATAAACGCAGTGTGGTGCCGTCCAGCCCACTGGGTGAACAAAGAGACTGGCTGATAATGACTGTCAGAAAACGTCCCTAGACTGTGTTTGACTTGTGCCAGTCAGACTACTCATCTATCTGAAAGTAAGAATGATTAGTCACCTCACTAGATACTGAACTACTTCAATAAAAGCAAAAAGGAAAGTACACCAGCTTACAATAATGGAATAACGTGATCCTTCCATCACTATGTCCGGCCAGAGAAACCCCACCCTGACTGGTGGAAAGAAGCGGCCTGCTCACTCCTCAGGTTAAGGAGGAGACTTGAGCTCAGTGTAGGGCCTCCCGGGGTTGGTAGAGGGAGCAATTCCCAGGACTGACTTAGCAAGGTGCACTGGGTGATAAAACGGGGGGGAAAAAAAATCAGGATTAAAAAAAAAAAAAAAATGTTTAAATCGATACTTGGATTTATGTATTGATAATCGTTCCTACACATGTATATCGATAAAATATCGATATATCGATATTTTTAACCCACCCCTACTGGGGATCGATTCAAATGTCAAGAATCGATTTGATTCCGATTTGATTCAGTGGCGCAGTGGGTTAAGCGGCGGCTCATATACTGAGGCTACAGTCCTCCTCCTGCAGCGGTCGCGGGTTCGAATCCAGCCCGCGCACCTTTGCTGCGTGTCTTCCCCGTTCTCTCTCTCTACCCCTTTCCAGTCTGCATCTCAATAAAGGGCCACTAGAGCCCAAAAAAATCTTTAAAAAAAAAAAAAAAAAGAATCGATTTGATTCCGATTCTTAAGATTTAGAATCAATTATCAACGTAACAATGGGATTGTTTATGTTGTTTTCACACCAACGGCTTCAGGTGAAGCACCGCTCATGCGCAGTTGATGTACCTGCGATGAGACTACGTTGTACTGAGAGTGTTTAATAAAGTTCCCTGTGAGTAAGGGTAATACTCAACTTCATACGTCATAAGTCTTGCTCATCAGGCGCTTTCTGTTGTAGAAGACATCGGGTTTAACGCGTCGTTAGCAGCTCGGATCCGCGGTACGCACCGCCGAGTTGTTAATATTTCACTGATGAATGTCCACCAGAGCTATAACAGAATATATACAGTCCAAACCCTCATGCAGGACGACAGTCGTGTCATTCGCTTCACGATTGACATTTAGAGTTCTAGTGTGAAAAGTTTCCCCACATGCGGCGGATGCTATCGCTAAAGCTTTCGCAAAGCTTCCGCAAAGCTTAATAATTCATTTTTTATTTTAAGATTTAATTCCTTTTTCCACAGGAAAACTAAGGTTTATAGTTAACAACTTTTATCAACGCTAAGAGAGTTAGTTTATTTGTCCACAAGTGGAGATTTGTCTACTGTTGTGTGTGTTGGTGCACATGTTGTACATAATTATCACCACAGCAAAGCTGAAGCTACTAAACTACACTTACTCTTTGTAAACTGAATCTAAGTCGTCTCTAAGAATCTCTAGAGGGTGAAATATTGCATATTGTCTCAGCCTGAAATAAGACAATTCATGATAGTTTCTCATCTCCTCATTTTGATACCTAATAATACAATGTCAGTGTCGTGTACATGAGACAACAATATTGAAGAATTTATGGATTTCACGCTGTGATCGGCAATATCGGGACCGGCAGATACTGATTTTGGTGATCGGTGCATCACTCAGACTGTCTTTCTTACACGACTATACAGCAAAGCTGCCCGTCGAGTCGACGATGGCTGCCTGCGAAACGTCCATAATTATTATTTCGACCGCTTTTAGTGAGTTACCCCCAGCCGCGGTATGCTGGGCAGGTGAATGATGAGAGTGCTTGTTACCCCACCTTTTCTAGGGGCTTCCCCGGATTGGGGGAGGGTGTGCATCCCTAAATAGGGCATCCTCGTCGCATGGCAAAATACCGAAGGATATTATCTCTCGTTCTATCCAGCGATTATTAAAAACCAAGCCGCCAACAATCGAACTATTCACTAGAGGCCTCCAGCCTACTAAGCCTGCCCCCGTCATGCGTCATTCGTATTGGTGGACTTTTGTTCGCAGACTGCATGCACAATGATAAGAGCATGGCTGTGCAGACCCGGCCTGTACACTACATTGTTCTGTCTCCTCAGAGGATACAGAGGATGGCATGGACAATCTGCAGAGTGTGCATTTGTGGTGACAGACGGACAAAAAAGAAACAATGGGAGAAGGACATGTCCTAAAACACTGCAGTACAGTAATTCAGCACTACAGGACAATAATGTAGAAACGTACATTTGCACTTCTAATATCTGCAAGTGTTTACTCTTTTAAGTTGAATGAATTGGAATTTTGAATGTATGATTTTGGGAAGATTTTCATACTATTTCATCTTATGTAGAACAGACCGGCATGAGAGGAAATCTTACGTACGTGAAGCAAACTGAAAGTATATGGTCTATTTATACTACTCATAACTTTGCCAGCATGTATAGACCCACATCTATCTGCACAGATATTTGAAAAGAGCAAGATTATGTAAATCTGTCCAAAATCAAGTTGCTTTATATGAGAAACTTGCAACTCGCTTTGCATTTGCGCTGCATAAAATGAAGCAGTGTCCTCGTCCAAAGAGTTTGATTATTATTCCAGTATGTCACACACATATCCAGTTGCTTCCATGAAGGTTGCTATTTCCGTAATCCTCAGCTTCCCCTTCGGGGAGCCTCTCCTAAAGGGAACGGACACAGCCAATGACAGTAGTCCTTGTCCTGACATCTCAAAGATGTGCTGCAAGCTAAAATGCCAGGCCAAAAACAATTATCAGCAAGTGAGAAAAAGGCTCATTTAAAGCTAAGTTACATTAACTGAGCATCCACAGCAGAACAAGGACATCACTGCCTGTGTTTCCATGCAGTCAATAACCCTTAATAACCCCCAACAAACCTGAATATTGGCAATAACCCGAATTTGCACGGCCATGTAAACACCAATAACCCCTTTGAATAACCTGAATTTGCTCATTTTCGGGATTTTTAAAAACCTGAATATTACCCCTGGGTTACTCCTTTTAAAACACGAATATTCAGCCATGTAAACGCCTAACGGAATATCCCCATCAAACGGAACAGGAATTAGTTTTCTGCTAATGCTCTGTTCACAAGGAATCCTGCTCTTTTGAGTCCAGGAAGTTCTTCTAAACACGGAGAAACACAAGACCAGGAGGAGACTAATCACTTCATAAATGTAATGAAGGATATGAACATTTTGGCATTTGTATTATTAATATTGCATTATTTTGTCTCGTATTACATTTGTGAGAAGATTTTCACCTTCCCACGTATGTAATAATTTCCTGCAAATGTAATAGTTATTACATTTGCAGGAAATTCAGTATTACGTTTGCAGTAAACACATTTTATTACATTTGTGGGAAATTTATTACATTTGCGGGATTATTACATTCAAAATGCAGATTTGTATTAAGTTTGTAGTTTATTACATTTGAGGGTGTAACAGACGTGTCCCAATGCAGTTACAGACTCAGTGGCGAGGCAGCCTAACATATTGCTCAGTTATGTCACCTGTCATTTTAATTTTACGGCTAACTTGCACGTCATTAGAAAAACAACAACACTGTCACAATATAACCAATAAACTAGTGCTGGGCGGTATACCGGTTCATACCGAATACCGGTGTTTATTTTTCTTATGATATTCATTTTTCATATACCGTAATACCGGTGAGTATGTACAGTAGCGCACACAACGTTGGGAACGCCGCACGGCGCGGCGGAGTCGTGGGTGGTGTCATCGGACTCGGTATTGAGTCCTTGACCTTCATTGGCCTGAATTAGTCCCGCCCCTTCTTCTGATTGGTTGTCCCTATTTTCTGACTATAACTTTTGAATGGTTTGACATAGGAAGTCGTGGGTGGTGTCATTTCTGATATGCTTATGTGGGACGGTGGCCATGAGTGCGAGGGCCCGTTCATCGCTGCTTGCAGCTTTATTTTTCTTGATGTTGCTGCTGTCGTTTATAGGTCTCTGTTACAGGTGAGTTAGCAGCATTGCTGCACCTCCTGTTCTTTCTCTGCCTTAGCGGCACTCAACTTTGAAAACTCAATATACTCTTTCGTGTGAGAAACTTTCAAATGTCCTATCAGCTTCGTTGTGTTGAGATTCTGTTATAACATTCCTCCTCAGGGTATTTCCTTTGCTCACACTTTGCAAACTGCAAATGTGTTGTCCTTTTCAGACATTGTAAAACTCCCATACCGGCAAGGCCGGTCACGCCTCCTTAGCAGACCTGGGTCTGAGATGTGGGAACACACACGTGGGCGGCGGTTTGTTGTTGTAAACGTCATCAGATCGGCCTGCTTTGAACTTTTATTTTTGATACCGATCGGTTGCCGGTCGATCGTTGCATCTCTAGATCTGTCCAGGGTGTATCCCTGTGTTTTGCTTGGGAAAAGCTGGGATGGGCACCAACAGATTCCCATCATCCTGAATAGGAACAGGCAGGTACAGATATAAAGCCCCTTAACGAACCCAATGACCACTTTTGTTGGATTTTGCCACCAGACGTTAACCATGTGACTGAGTTTATAGGAGGTTCCTGAAGGAAGGTTTTAATGCTTTTTGCTCTTTGATAAGATGTTTATCATCAAGAAAAATTCAAATTAATTTCATCCTCATTTTATCAAGCTCTCAGCAAACACTTGGCTTCACATCCACCCGTTTGCTGCCAATGTATCCGAGTTGGCATGTTTCTCCTGAAGACGTTTCAACTCCGTTCTGTGGCAAAATCCAGTTCCTGAAAAAATACTGCATTATAAATCAAACCTACTTTGGACTGATGGAATGAGAAGTGTCCACAACTTCAAAGTACACCTGTGCATTTACTGTAAAGTTAATGACTGCCATCTCTCCCACTAATTTACCAGACGTGCAATCTTGCACAATCAATCAATGAGTGTGGAAATGTGGTGGTTTTCTTCAAGCAGTCATCTTCATGTTCAGCTGAAACTGCACAGCAAACATTTTGGCATCATCTCCTTGTCAAATGCAGATCAGTGATTCATCACCGAATATGACTTTCACCCAATAATTTACAGTCAATAACAAAGTGTTATTGATGGTTTGCATTTGTTTTGTTAAATTCTTCAGGCAGATTTCTAACAGTTTGGTCAAAAACACCTGTTTCTGCTCATGTGTTTTTCATTCACATATTTTTTTTTCCATGGCATAATGGTTTGTTCAGTCGCGACGTCATCTCTGGTCAATCTCTACCTCGCTCTTAGAATCTTTCCTTTTTATTTGTGCTTTCTCCAAATGTTAGGCACAGCTATTTGGCAACAACAAACATCTTTTCTCAGACTCTGCGCTGAATTCTCATTCAACACTTTTACATCCTTAGCCCCTATTCAAGTGATGCATGGACTTGAATGCAAACAACAGGAAGAACAGATTTCTGTGTGTTTCCTCTGACAGTCGACAGCCACTTTACTAAAGCCGAAAAAGGCCTAATTCTAGTCAGCATATTAGCATTCAGTCCACCCCTCTTTTAAACATCCATCAATAAACATCTACTTATCTGCATTTGGGCTGAAGCCGAAGCAGAGAGGACCCGACCTTCCTCTCCCAGGCCACACACACTCATCTTGCCTTTTGACTCAATTCTCTCCTCACCACAACGGACTAATGCCAAGTCCACATTACTGCTGACGCTGCACCAATTCCACCTGTAAACGTCTCACTTAAGTATCTTGGAGTTGTGAATGTGACCATGAGGTACTGAAACTCCTGCACTTGAGACATCATTTTGACTGAGAACTAGGCCTGTGTTGAAAAGATTGATATTTCCGATTCTAAATCGATTCTCATACTAATTCCTAAAAATCCATTCATATGTCTGAAGATCGATTTTTTTTCTCTCATCATTACAACTTTCGGTATTTTTTTGTTTATGCCCAAAAAAGGAATGTTTTGTTGGACACGAGCATAACTACTGCCATGTTTTTGCCTTTAAATATGTTTAAAAGGTATGAAAACATTAAAGTTTTCAGTTATAATTGCATAAATTGTCTATATTTCTTTGCTTTATATACCGTCTTGGGGTTACATTTGCATAAAATGCTAAAAACCATTCCATCCATCCATTATCTATACCCGCTTTGTCCTTTGCAGGGTCACGGGGGTCTGCTGGAGCCTATCCCAGCTCATTTCAGGTGAGAGGCAGGGTAAAACCAAATCGTCATAAATGAGAAAAAATGAAACCGATTTCATACGGCCTCTGTTTGCTGCCCTGGATGTGTTTGATAATTCTGACAACACAATGTTTCTGTAAGCAGTTATAGCAGCATTCTGGGATAGGGATGCCCCGATACCGATAGCGATACTGCTCTCATATACTCGTAAAAATTCTCCGATACGACGCACCGATACTTCATTGTTGTTGTAGTTACTGATTAGTGACTCTAGGGGGAGATGTTGCGCTGCAGTCAGCGTGGTGATGAGAAGAGAGTGATACATGAGTGAGAAGAGAGTGATACATGAGTGAGAAGAGAGTGATACATGAGTGAGACTGGCAGCGCCATTTCAGGCAAGATAGCAACAATTAATGCAGCGGGATGTCAGTAGTTGGACATATTTCAGAATAAGAGACGACGACAGAAGCAAGGCAGACTGAAGCTACTGCTGCTAAGGTGTCAAGAGGAGGGAAGGAGTCGTTTAATACCAGCAACTTGATAAAACATCTCAAAGCTCAGGCAGGGTAATACTACTAACACTCAGAGAGGGGGTGGGATGCTGTTGACCTCAACTACAGATGTAAAGAAACCGTGGAGTAATTAGAGAATCTTTTCAATCCCAGTTTTGTTGCTATAGGAATCAAAACAGTAAAGTATGGCAGCCTTTACTCCTTGGTGTACTGCTGAAGTGACTGTTCCATTTCTGCCTTGCATTTCTCTCGTAGAGAGGACCAAAGATTTGCGGCACGTGCATCAGCTCCATCACAACCCATCTGTGTCAAGATCACCTACATAATCTTCTGACAGCATGTATCTCTCTGCAGAGATGTTTCAGTGCACCCTGGAGGAAAATGTTATGAGATACAGGCATAATCTGAAGCGCACTTACTGTCTACGCCTGTATCAGATATGAATAGCCATGTAAATCAATTCAGTCCAGCACCAAACACATGAATATCAATTACTTCCCCCTTGAAGAGGGAAGAACATTTACAGAGGGCGATCGAAGTCCCTTTAGCATCCAAGATCGCATAACAGTTATGGGAAAACTGGTAAACGCAGTAGTTTTAATTTATTTCCAAAGACAAGATCAGAAATACAGATTAAAGAGAAAGTATAATGTGGAGAACTTTAGGTCTTTAAGGGACCAGACTACCGATTGTCTCCACTTGTTTCAGAAACATGTGCAGCTAAATCACAGTGCAGAACTGCATAAATATAACTCACAGATTCCAAGTGAGCTCATTATAAGATAATCCTATTTTTCAATTATCAGGCCATGCAGGAGAGAACGCTCAAATAAAACACTGAAACAATGACTTCAACATCTGATTTAGATTTCAGAACATTTGCCATCATCATCTTAGATCGGAAGAACTATTCAGCAATTGTAAACCGATCAGTTTTCATTTGCTCAGGCTGTTCAGTTACAACACTTTACACTATATCAAAGAAAAACACCGTTGTCTGCCGTTATTTTCATATTTAATCCAGTGAAGCATTTTTAATTATTGTATTCTTCAGATAGAAACGCAGATATGAAGGGGAATCGTATTTGCTATAGACGCTCATTGACTAGGTCAGTTTTCGACTACAGTACAGCAAAAATAAATTACTGGTTCATTAGAAATGTGAATGTGAAAACTACGGAAGTATTAGGACCAGGCAGGAGAAAGATATTTGAGAGGGGAAGATTTTTTTTTTTTTTTTTATTGTGCACTTCGAGAAAATAGTCAAAATGTCAAAATTAACGTTGAAATACATTTTGGAGAAAAAAGTCAAAATGTCAAATTTAACGTTGAAATACATTTTGGAGAAAAAAGTCAAAATGTCGGGATTAACGTTGAAATACAATTTCAAGAATTAAGTCGAAATTTTGTGAATAAAGTCGAAATTTTGCCTTTTTTCTCGAAATTGTATTTCAACATTAATCTAGACATTTCGACTTTTTTCTCGACTTTTTCTTAAAGTGCATAATGGAAAAAAAAAATCTTCCTTCTCTCAAATATTATTTTTATTTTTCTCCTGCCTGGCCCTAATACTCTTCCGTAATAATCTGATAAAATTAAGAAAATGAAATAGTCAAGTTCTAATCATTGAACTATATGAGAACAATGGAAACAGAAGTTTTTCCTGGCCAATGAACACATGAGACAGTCTGTTACAGTACTGCAAAGTAAACGTCAAGTTTCACAATGTCCTTTGTCTCATTGTTTCTGGACAGACATACACAATTGGATTTCTCTTAAAATTAATAATGTTCCACCTTTTGAATTAAGCCATATAATTTTCTCCATGGATGATTTGGAATTTTCTGTTTCTGATATTATTAATATAATTTTGTTACTGGGTAAGTACCATATTCATTGTGCCAAATGGAGAAATTGTAAACCCTACTTCCTTCCGGGGTTTTATTAACAATTTTAAGATTTTTTTCACACGTCTCAAAAGAGTAAAAAAAATAAAATGCAAGTAAAATAAGTCTAGACATTGCTCGTTATTTGTTATTCTAATTTAATAATTCCTCTCCTTTTCTATGCTCCATTATGTGAATTTAAATGCTAAATTTAATTTGTTATTCATATGCACCTTTTAATTCTTAGAGCGCCTTGTTTTTTGTATTCCTTACAAGAATAGGGATGGGAATGGAGAACCGGTTCTTGTTGAGAACCGGTTCCCAGTGTTTCAATTCCTTTGGAATCGTTTGCCTTTTTTGCAAACGATTCCCTTATCAATTCCTAAGTTTGTGGTGTTGAACATGTTACTGGACATTCTTGTGTAATTGCCACAGAATAATTTGTTGTATTTAGTTAATTTCTACAGAAGAATATTTATTTGATTATTATTATTATTTTATATTAAATACATATTTTATATTAAATAATGTTGTGGGGACCCCCTGGCACCATGGAGGAGCCCAAGGCTGGGGGCGTCTTAACACCTCACTTGTATTTTTTTGTTCTCCTTGTTTCCAAATGAGAATGTATAGAGAATCTAATCGTTAAACAGAATCGAAAATGGAATCGGAATCAATAAAAGAATCTGTGAAAAGTGAAAAGTGAACTGTAGAATAATTTTTATTATAATTTGATATAGGTCTTTTGTTCATTGTTTTGGTTTAAATGTTGAGCTGTCAAGCTGTTAATGAGAAACAGGGGTGGTATTTTTCTTCTTCCCACTCCCTTTCGAGCGTTAACAAATTAATTTGTATTTTGAACCTTCACCTGATAAACCTGACAAAGGTATTTGTTTGATTTTCTGTTGCACGCAGGTCACTTATGTTATGTTGTATTGCTCAAAATAAATATGAATTGAAGTTTTGTTAAAAAAAACAAAAAAAAAACATTAAGTTTCAGTTGTATTTCCAGGTAAGAATCAGTACTTTTTAAAGAGTTGCATGTGATGGTGATGTGAAGATCCACCTCTAAAGCGACGGCGTAACCTACGGCGTAAGGTACGCGGCGACGCGCATCATACGGTGCACCGTACGGTGCGCGTCGCCGCGTACCCTACGCCGTAGGCTCTGCGTCGGTGTAACGCGGACCATAAATCAGCCTGGATGAACACCATAGCGGTCCACGGTGCGAGCTTCCCAGAGCCGGTGACAGCGGGACCGGGAGGACTTTCACCGGCACAGCGAGGACACAAACAACAAATAAAAGCTGGGTTTATCTTACGGGAAGTGTTTAGCTTTAGTCCGAGAGGACAGCTGTGTTAGATGAGCGAGGCATCTGCAGCGGCTCCCAGAGGCATGGTGACCGGGGCGAGGAGCGGCGAGCTGCGGAGGAGGACCGGGGGACTCGGTCCTTACATTCCCATGCACAGTCACCACCGAAGCATGTTCCTACTACCGTACAGACCGGCAGGAGAGCCCGGAGGAGACGGACAGAGACGGGAGGACACGCACCGAGACTACGGCTGCCTGCTTAAGGCTGATTTATGCTTCCGCGTTACACCGACGCAGAGCCAACGACGTAGGGTACGCGTCGCCGCGTGACCTACGCCGTCGATTTAACGCGGAACCGTAAATCAGGCTGTACCGACTCCGTCCCGCTCAGGCTCCGCCCCCCCTCCACCACGCTCTCGCGCCGACATCTCGCGATGATACACGAGGTCTGAGTTACACGCGTTCTGTGGCAAAGATAGAAATATTGATTGATTGATTGATTGATTGATTACTTCCAGTGTTGCAGCACTGCCACAAAACAAAACCATGCTGCACATTTCACAAATCAGAATCATGTTCATTTGGCCAAGTCAGGTCAAACAAGATATGGAATTTGACTCAGTTATTTTTATTTTACTCACTGTACAGTAAATAGGCAGCTCTTATTAACATATAGGCTATACAATTTTAAAAAAAGTGAAAGCTGCAGCAGTATGAGGTAGACATGATTATTGAAAGCTGCATTGTTACAGCATATGACTGTGGTTGTTATTATTATTATTATTATTATTATTATTATTATTATTATTATTATTATTATTATTATTTATGCATAGTGATTGATTTCTCTGAGACTCTATGAGTGTTGATAATTCTTCAGAGCAGAGGTTTTGGTGTACAGTTCTCTGTAGATCCGTCCAGAGGGGAGGAGTTCAACCAGACTGTGTCCTGGGTGTGAAGGGTCTGCATAGGATAGGATAGGATTCAACTTTAATAATCCCCAAAGGGGAAACTTCATTGCCACCTTGGCCACAACAATACAACATAAAACAATTCAATTCAATTCAATTCAATTTTATTTATATAGCGTCTAATACAACAAAAGTTGTCTCTAGGATCTTTCCAGAGACCCAGAACATAAACCCCCGAGCAATTATTATATAAACAATGGCAGGTAAAAACTCCCTTAGTGGGAGAAAAACCTTAAGCCAAACAGTGGCAAGAAAAACTCCCCTTTAGGGAAGAGGGAAGAAACCTGGACCAGGACCTGGATCATAAGGGGGGACCCTCCTGCCGAGGGCCAGACTGGGGGTCAGGGACGGCAACAGCACAGCAGGCAGGTGAAAGCAGCAACGGGATGACTGGGGGTGGGGACAGCAGGCAGGTGGAAGCGCAGGCCAGCACGCAGCTCCCGAAGCTCCGGCCCAATCAGCAAGTCCCAGGTTGGGGTGCAGGGTCGGGGAAAGGTTGAGAAGGGGCAGGGCCAGGGAGAGGAGTCTTGACGGACAAACCTCTCCCCCGCCTGCCCGGGCCGTTACCCTGCCCCCCTCACTCCCACACTGCAGGTTCCGGTGTCCGGCAAAGGATGCTGCAACATGGACAAAAGAGAAAAAAGGGAAGAGAAGGGGGGGCCAGCACAAGAAACTACAGGAGCGACTCTAACACACTAGAGTTTACACTACCTAGAGATTTACCAACACCAGCTAGAGGTTTACTAAACACTAACTATAGGCTTTACTAAACAGAAATGTTTTAAGTTTAGTTTACAATCAACAATACACATTAACATGTCTCCACCTAGGGACAGCAGTGGATGAATACAACAAAAAATGAAACAGCTAAGAATATAGCTGCAATTAAAAGTGCACTGTACAAGAGAATATGGCAGCAAGTTATGACAGTCTAAAAGAGTGGCTGCAGTTTAAAGTGCAATTTGCAGTACAAGGGTTAATATAGCAGCAAGACATGACATCAGCAGTCCAAATTCAAAAGTCTGGTTGCTGCAGGAACAAAGGACTTCCTAAGTCTCTCTGTGGAGCATCTGGGCAAAAGAAGCCGTCTACTTCTGCCACTTCTCGCAATAAAGCTGTACAGGATGATCATCTTGGGACAGGATAACTCTGAGCTTCCTCCTAGTCCTCTGCTCTGTTCTGACCTCCAGAGGAGAAGGGCTCATACCATACTGCAGAGATGTTACCTGCCCGTTTCCTGGTCCTGGACCGGTGCAGGTCCTGGATAGATGGGAGGTTAGTCCCAATGATCCTCTCTGCAGACCTGATGGCGCTTTTACACTAGTACCTACTCGCCACACCTCATCTCGCCTCCACTCGACAACAACACTAAAGATGTAGAACCTGGAGGAGATGATAGATGTGCTGCTGGGTCTGTGGCTTGTGTTTGATATCAAGTTAAAAAATGAGAGTGAGAGAAGTTTCAAGCGGCAACATCTGCACCTCAGAGTTGGATCATGAAACAGACTTTTGCTGCCATTGCTGGTGGAATAAAATGAACCAGAATCCGTCAGAGTCTCTTTCTCTGATTTCCTCCTCCTGACTCAGACGTCTGACTCCAACCCCCCGACCAATCGGTGGCCTGTAGTGTGATGATGTCAGATACAGCCGACTCAGCAGGTTAGAACCTCGGCAGAATAGATACAGAAAAGTATCTACTCGGCACGTTAGACCCCTAGTGGGAAAGTGCAAAACGGGGGCGTGGCGAGTCGAGTCGTGCTGAGTAGGTACTGGTGGAAAAGCGCCATAATTGTCCGTTGCAGTCTGTGCCTCTCTAGTTTGGTGGCCGATCCGAACCAAGAGCGATTGACGTGCATTTACTGAGAGTCAGTGAAGAAACACGGAAATTATTGGGGACAAAATTTACCCCAATTAAAATATGGCACTTACTTTTGAAATCAGAGGATATCAATCAGAGCCATCAGCTCCCACATAACAAACATTTACCAAACTGAGCTGGACCCATCGACTTTGTGCGGCCAGAAGTGACGGCCGTGGGAGAACTGAGGCCAAAAGAGACATTTGAATGCAGAAAAATGTACAGCCTGGTGCTGTGGACCGATTAGTCCAACTTTTAATTATTTGGGTGTAGCAGAGTGTCTGGCGAGTCTCCTACGGCAACAGATGGATGTCAGAGGTTCCTACATTTCTGCAAATGGAGCCACAAATCATGTCTCTCAACATAATGTGACGGCACTAAAACAATAGCGGGTCTGCGTAACTGAAGCGGTTATACATGTGATTCATCAATTGTTCCTATTTACTACAATGATGCTTTATTCTGTGTGCCGCGTGGTTCTTGGAAAAGATCCCTGCCATTGAACTCCAACTGAAACAGAAAACAACTGAGTCATACATGAAGTGGACGTGCTGACGAGTGACCGTCATTAATAAGATAAGATAAGATTATCCTTTATTTCTCCCTCAATGGGGAAATTCACTCTGTGCAGCATCAGTACACTCAACACACACATGCATGGAAAGGGTAAAAAAAGTACAAAATATATAATTACAAAATAGTTCATATTTATTTCGGCCAATCACAAGCATAAAAATCAACAAACAAGATAAAAAAAACATCCACAGGTTTTTCCCTGATCAACATTGTGATTATTTTGACCGAAAAGGTCTGGGATTGAAGTATAAAGCTTATCTAGCCCACCTTTTAACAGAATAAAATATACAAAAAGAACAAATGAAGTATCATGAGGCTACACAAAATAATAATAATAGTAATAATAATAATAATAATAGCTTAAATAACTGTAATAATAATAATAATAATAATAATAATAATAGCTTAAATAACTGTAGTAATAATAATAATAATAATAATAATAATGATAATAATAATAATAATAATAATAATAATAATAGCTTAAATAACTGTAATAATAGTAATAGTAATAATAATAATAATAATAATAATAGCTTAAATAACTGTAATAATAGTAATAGTAATAATAATAATAATAATAATAATAATAGCTTAAATAACTGTAATAATAGTAATAGTAATAATAATGATAATCATAATAATAATGATAGCTCTGAAAACAGAAAGTGAAAAGTTTAGTTTTTAGTTTTTAGTTTATTGTTTTGCACAGTTTTTTTTTAAATATAGAGGAAATATCAATGATAACACTATAGGTGCAGGAAGAGGCAAAAAACCCAATGGGCTTATTTGAAGCCTCCACCGAAGATATTAAAATTTCATGTCAAGATTAACATACAAAAAACAGAAAGTAAAACTACACAAAAGTGATGGCAAACTAATAATGCAATATATAAATAATAAAGAATAAAGACAAAAAATATACTAAAGTATATACTAAAGTATATAAACAGTATATACATTGGAATGAAAAATAAAAAAGTAATGCATTATGGGAAAAGAAAGAAAAACAGTGCAAAAAAAGCATAGGATGTGTGTGAGGTAGACAGATATTGCACGGTTTTGCACATGTGGTTATTGCACATTAATGTTTCTCCTCTGGGAGAACGGATGCTAGGTAGGGTTTCTACTTTGCACATTTCTCACATATGAATTATCGTCAGTATTATTTGTTGACTTAAAATTAAAAACGGAGAGAATTCTCAGTTGCTTAGTGATGATCTAAGGTGCAAAATAAAATGGACTACTGTTTGGGTGTAATTGGAGAGTTGGATGGTTATTTGGCAGATGAGATCTGTTACGAAATCCTGTAAAACATTAAGAAGCCAACTGTACTGTCTCTCCATGTCTGCTTCAGATTCTGCTGCTGATTACAGGATAAAAAAAGCAACACTCCCATCTTGAGTTTGGAAAAGGGAAAGCGAGCGCTGGCCAGCTCTGACTGCTGTTTGTAAGAGTGTGCTGCTTTTTTTTTTTATTATTCAGAATCACACGAGCATTACAGCAGCATAACATTAATACTTGTTTTCATTAAGATCAACAGGAAAAAAAAACTTTATGTGAAGACAAATGCGTAAATGAAATACATCTCAAACAAAAGCAGGGCGTCTCAGGGAAATATAACTTTTCCAATGTTCCCAGATTGCTTCAGATTTGGATTGTTGCAGCCTCATAGAGAAACGTTATCCTCTCCATACACTGCAAAAACTCAAAATCTTACCAGGAATATTTACCTTATTTCTAGTAAAAATGTCTCATTTTTAGTCCAAAAAATCTCATTACACTTAAAACAAGACTCATCACTGGAAAAAAACAACAATTTTCACCTGTTTCAAGTAGATTTTCACTTAAAATAAGTAGAAATATCTTCCAGTGGAACAAGATCTTTTTTGCTTGTAATGAGAAGATAAATCTTGTCCCACTGGCAGATTTTTCTACTTATTTCAAGTGAAAATTTGCTTGAAACAGGTGAAAATTGTCAAATAAATTATTTTTCTGGTAATGACTCTTGTAATTAGATTTTTTGACTAAAAATTAGACATTTTAACTTGAAATAAGACAAATATTCCTGGTAAGAGTTTGAGTTTTTGCAGTGAAATCCCGTCATTTCCTCTTCTTCTTCCTGTATCCAAATCCTAAACAACAACAATAACAGCAGCACGGAGGATAATCAACAGCCCAGTAGAAGTGGTTTTGTTTCTTGTCCCTGTAGTTCTCCTTTTTCAGCGTCTTCCAGCGGAGCTTGATCTGGTCTGGCGTTCCTACAAATGCTGCTTCATGTAACTTTTCTCTCACCTTCTTGTAAATCTTCTATCCCGGTACTTTCTACCATCTACAAATGCAGAAATGTTCATATCCTTCATTACATTTATGAAGTGATTAGTCTCCTCCTGGTCTTGGTTTCTCCGTGTTTATAAGAACTTCCTGGACTCAAAAGACCAGGATTCCTTGAGAACAGAGCATGTGCAGAAAACAAATTCCTGTTCCGTTTGATGGGGATATTCCGTTAGGTTATACATGACCAAATATTCTGGTTTTAAAAGGAGTAACCCAGGGGTCATATTCGGGTTTTTAAAAACCGGAATATGAGCAAATTCGGGTTATTCAAAGGGGTTATTGGTGTTTACATGGCCGTGTAACCGGGTTATTGCTAATATTCCGGTTAGAAAAGGGTTATTGATGCATGGAAATGTAGACTGTGATATTCTCCATTGGAATTCACAGTATTTTATCCAAACATCCTCTGAAAGGCGACTGTTGGTTTCCCTGTCCTATTTTAACCTAACATAATTTGTATTTACTGTTTTTCAAATAATATAATATATTACAAATAATAGCAGTGACCAAAACACCTGCAGAAATACTGCAGGAATGACATAGCAGCAGTTAAATGCAGCCTTCTGTAAGCTTTAAATATCCACTGGGCTTACATCAAATACATCAAAACACTACAATAAAAAACACTTTTCTGAACTTATCAGGTGAAGTAAACATCAAAAATGCTTTGCCACAAGCTGTAACTGCAGGAACTACGCTAACTCTGGTGATGCAGATCTTCCGAGGTGGTATTCCTCGGAGCATCCACATTGTTGGAAACCCTTCCGCATCGTCAGCAGGGATCTCAGGTTCACAGGTGTTTCGCCCCTTAACCTGTACACCTGTACACCTGGCCTGAGTGGGGCAGCAAAGACTGACTAGCCTTCACCTGCGGAAGGGTTCCAACTGTGGGCCCTCTTCAGCCACAGCCATCTTGAGCTGGACTCGGCTGCTGCGGCTATGTCCCTGGTGGCTTTCTTCAGCTGTTTGGGTTCCAGCCCAACCCTCTGGAGAAAGTAGCGCACCGACTTTGCTGGGAACCCGCGGCAGCCGACTTCAATAGGGAAGATGGTTGCGTGCCACCCTTTCAAAACAATATGATCAATATGACTCTGTCCTTCACAGGATAAGTAAAATGGATCACTGCAAAAACTCACAATCTTAACAAGAATATTTGTCTTATTTCTAGTTAAAATGTCTCATTTTTAGTAAAACAAATCTCATTACACTTAAAAAAAGACCCATCACTGGAAAAAACAACAATTTTCACCTGTTTCAAGTAGATTTTCACTTGAAATAAGTAGAAAAATCTGCCAGTGGAACAAGATTTTTTTGCTTGTAATAAGAAGATAAATCTTGTCCCACTGGCAGATTTTTCTACTTATTTCAAGTGAAAATGTACTTGAAACAGGTGAAAATTGTCAAATAAGTTATTTTTCTGGTGTTATTTTTTCTGGTGATGACTCTAAATGTTGAAATAGCAGTAAAACCACATTCATTGATGAAATGACATAAGGGATGGAAAGGAGGGATGGCAGTTTTACAGGGGGGATGATTTGGAGCGTTTTTATTTCAGGGGGGATGCCATCCCCCCTCATCCCCCCTCATCCCCCCTCATCCCCCCTCATCCCCCCTCAACTCCAGTACTGCCTAAACCTAACTCTAACTTGAAAGCTCGGCTGTCTTTGTCTCATTTAAAACTCAAAATGCGGTGATGACAAAAGAGAATAAAAACAACTTGGTGTTTGCCTTCAACATCTGCTCTGATTTATTCCCCCACTGAGTCCCTTTTTGTTTGTCCTCTATCCTAACGTGGGACACACACATCACGCCCAGGAAACTGCTGTCACTCTGTCCCAGTTCTGAATGACCTTCATATCAGCAATAAAGTCTGAAGGGCAACGGCTAAATTAGATTTCTTTTTCTAAAAACTCACTAATACCAGGCTGTGCAGTTCTGTTGTCAAAGGCAATAACATGATGAACTTTACAGTACGCTATTGAACACAGTATCTTCATGCAGCACATGTCCAGGTGCCACAGACTACTTGTAGTAATCTTTTACGCTGTAGCGTCTTCCTGTCAGCTGTTAACTAGGAATGGGTGATATTTTACCGTTCACGATAAACCGTCCAAAAAATTCCCCACAGTAAGAATTTGTATCTCACGGTAAAAATGATAAATTGAGGAAATGACCCTGAAAGAAAGAAAGAAAGAAAGAAAGAAAGAAAGAAAGAAAGAAAGAAAGAAAGAAAGAAAGAAAGAAAAAAAGAAAGAAAGAAAGAAAGAAAGAAAGAAAGAAAGAAAGAAAGAAAGAAAGAAAGAAAGAAAGAAAGAAATGAGCCTGAAAGAAAGAAAGAAAGAAAGAAAGAAAGAAAGAAAGAAAGAAAGAAAGAAAGAAAGAAAGAAGAAAGAGAGAAAGAAAGAAAGAAAGAAAGAAAGAAAGAAAGAAAGAAAGAAAGAAAGAAAGAAAGAAAGAAAGAAAGAAAGAAAGAAAGAAAGAAAGAAAGAAAGAAATGAGCCTGAAAGAAAGAAAGAAAGAAAGAAAGAAAGAAAGAAAGAAAGAAAGAAAGAAAGAAAGAAAGAAAGAAAGAAAGAAAGAAAGAAAGAAAGAAAGAAAGAAAGAAAGAAAGAAAGAAATGAGCCTGAAAGAAAGAAAGAAAGAAAGAAAGAAAGAAAGAAAGAAAGAAAGAAATGAGCCTGAAAGAAAGAAAGAAAGAAAGAAAGAAAGAAAGAAAGAAAGAAATGAGCCTGAAAGAAAGAAAGAAAGAAAGAAGAAAGAAAGAAAGAAAGAAAGAAAGAAAGATTCCCGTTGAAGACACTTTTTGTATTGGTATTTTTTTTTATCGTTATTGGGATAAATGCCAGAAATTATCGTGATACATTTTTTTGTCCATACCGCCCATCCCTACTGTTAACATGTTTAATACGATATCTGGAACCGCTAAGAGTTTATATATATATATATATATATATATATATATATATATATATATATATATATATATATATATATATATATAAAGATAAAGAAAGACATTTTGATTTTCAAAGAAAGCATGAAATGTAATTAGGAAAAAGGGGAAGCTAAGCTTCATTTTCGTCACTAGATGTCCCTACAGGCTCAATTTAGACAAACACCTGGCAGGCCCAGAAACGGACAGTAATAAAACCAAAACAAGCAGAAAGTACCAGGTTTGAGAGAGAGAATCATGCTGTTGCATTTTGTGACAAAAATGTGAGGCTTATTGTAAGATTTGTAAAAATGTTTTTCCCTCTCAATTTTTAATTTTAGACGAGACGACGGCACCGGCTGTAAGTCTATTGAAAACATAACATATTTTCATATTTTTCACATATTTTTATTTTATTTATGCCATTTTTGATCAGGTAATAACTCATATGCAACCGTATTGTTGTTATTGTGTGTTATTGTGTGTGCTGCTGCTGCAGCCTCTAATCAAGACTGGGACGTCACACGCGATGCGGTTAGTGATGCTCCAATGCTGCGTTCACGGACCCTCGGAAAAATCTGTAGCCGTGTCTGGTTCTGAATATTCCCTCAAGGCAATCATTTTGCAATACAAAAAACAATTCAAGTAAAAACAAACGTTCTGAGGTTGTTGATAGATGTGAAAAAAAGTCGATTTACTGAAGTGAATAATACAATATTGAAATAGTATGGTGTAAATAAGTATATTTATATCAATATTTATATGGGCATGTGTGTACAAATATATAGAAATATTCAACTATGTGTGTGTATGTATAGGTAAGTGTGTGAGTATAATTATAGTGTAGTTATTATAAATACGTGTTAATAAATGATTAGTGAATGGGGGTAGGATTAATAAGTTTACACTTCTTCCTACTCCTTTTTGCACATGTAATTAAGATAAGTGTTAAAGTATGAAATTATTTGTTTTGTTGTTTTTTTTGTTTACTTTGTTTTGTTTTCTTCTCTTCTCTTTAATTGTTGTCTTTTACATGTACAAAATCAAATCAAATCAAATTATATTGTTGCAGTTTGAATTGTTGGGGAAAATATAAACTATAGCCTAAATATGATGAGGAAAAGTGACTCCATCCGTTATCCTGTTTGTTTTGATTTGATTTTTATTTGTCTCAAACATGTAAAAGCATAAAACAAACGGTATATATATAATAATATAAAACAAATAGCACATTACGATGAAGAGCAAGTTCGAGAAGGAGCTTATCAAATTCAGATCCCCCTTATATTGTCATATAGTGTATAATACAATTGTCACAGTTTCACAGTGTAGGATAGGTTTTTTTTTACTGTTTAACTCACTCCCCTGTTTTTCCAGATCCTGCCACCCTAATCAGCCAGAGATCCACTCATTCCCTTCACCTGTGCTTCCCCACCCAGCTCCACACCTGGTTTCCCTCATCAGCAGTTCCCCTCATATACCGGCCCATTTCCACCTTCTAGTTTGCCAGATTGTCGTGTGCTTTTGCCTCGCTTTCCAGCCTTCCTGATTTCTGTCCTGTTCCTGCCTGCCTGCCTGTAACCCTGCATGATTCTTGGTTTTATGGAGTTTTGCCTGCCCGTTTTGGTTTTGTTTGCCTGATCTGCCTGACTACCCGGTTTGACCCCTGCCTGCCTTTTGACAAAGATTAAAGCCTCTTGGACTCTGATCCTGCCTGGTGTTGTGCATTTGGGTTCTCTGTCCTGTCTGAGCCGTGACAGTACAATCTGGCCAAGACTGAACCCAGCCAACATGGACCTACCACGTAAGGAAGAGGATTTGTGGGATTTTTTTTATGGGGACCAAGTGGCGTTCTACCACCGTACGGTGAAGGGGACGGGGACATGCCCCCAGTTCCGGCCTGTTGCTGTTCCCGAGGTGGTCCCAGACCCACCCCAGTCCCTTCCCCCTTTCTGGGGAACACGCCTGGCTCTGGGTGGGCCCAGGAGCCTGCAGGCTCAGGGGAGGCAACGACGAAGGCGTCAGCCCCAGCCCCAGCTTGCTCCAGCTCCAGCTCCTGCTCCGGCTCCTGTTCCGGCTCCCCGCATCCTGTCTGCTCCTGTTCCGGCTCCCCGCATCCTGTCTGCTCCTGTTCCGGCTCCCCGCATCCTGTCTGCCCCTGTTCCGGCTCCCCGCATCCTGTCTGCTCCTGTTCCGGCTCCCCGCATCCTGTCTGCTCCTGTTCCGGCTCCCCGCATCCTGTCTGCTCCTGTTCCGGCTCCCCGCATCCTGTCTGCTCCTGTTCCGGCTCCCCGCATCCTGTCTGCCCCTGTTCCGGCTCCCCGCATCCTGTCTGCCCCGGTTCCGGCTCCCCGCATCCTGTCTGCCCCGGTTCCGGCTCCCCGCATCCTGTCTGCCCCGGTTCCGGCTCCCCGCATCCTGTCTGCCCCGGCTCCCCGCATCCTGTCTGCCCCGGTTCCGGCTCCCCGCATCCTGTCTGCCCCGGTTCCGACTCCCCGCATCCTGTCTGCCCCGGTTCCGGCTCCCCGCATCCTGTCTGCCCCGGTTCCGGCTCCCCGCCTCCTGTCAGCTCCGGCTCCCCGCCTCCTGTCAGCCCCGACTCTTGTTCCTGAGGCGGTCCCGCAGCCAGTCTCCATTCCTGAGGCGGCCCCGCCGGTCTCTGTTCTGGAGGTGGTCTCTGTTCCCCTTCCTGAGGCGATCCTGGATGGATCTGCCGCAGTCCCAGATCGACCCCCTGACCAGCCTGCCGCAGTCCCAGACCGACCCTCTGACCAGCCTGCCGCAGTCCCAGACCGAACCTCTGACCCGCCTGCCAAGCTCCCAGACCGACCCCCTGACCAGCCTGCCGCAATCCCAGACCGACCCCCTGACCAGCCTGCCGCAGTCCCAGACCGACCCCCTGACCAGCCTGCCGCAGTCCCAGACCGACCCCCTGACCAGCCTGCCGCAGTCCCAGACCGACCCCCTGACCAGCCTGCCGCAGTCCCAGACCGACCCTCTGACCAGCCTGCCAAGCCCCCAGACCGACCCCCGGACCAGCCTGCCAAGCCCCCAGACCGACCCCCGGATCCGCCTGTTACGCCCCAAGGGCGACCCCCCGAACTGCCTCGCCGGTCTGCCCGGCACCGAGGACGGCCCCCGGAGCTTTGGCCATCTGTTGGCCGGGGCCCTCCTCCGGACCCCCTCCTCCTGCCCGGGGTGGGGGGTTTTGGGACATCTGGAATCTGTCCCTTGAGGGGGGGGTTCTGTCACAGTTTCACAGTGTAGGATAGGTTTTTTTTTTACTGTTTAACTCACTCCCCTGTTTTTCCAGATCCTGCCACCCTAATCAGCCAGGGATCCACTCATTCCCTTCACCTGTGCTTCCCCACCCAGCTCCACACCTGGTTTCCCTCATCAGCAGTTCCCCTCATATACCGGCCCATTTCCACCTTCTAGTTTGCCAGATTGTCGTGTGCTTTTGCCTCGCTTTCCAGCCTTCCTGATTTCTGTCCTGTTCCTGCCTGCCTGCCTGTAACCCTGCATGATTCTTGGTTTTATGGAGTTTTGCCTGCCCGTTTTGGTTTTGTTTGCCTGATCTGCCTGACTACCCGGTTTGACCCCTGCCTGCCTTTTGACAAAGATTAAAGCCTCTTGGACTCTGATCCTGCCTGGTGTTGTGCATTTGGGTTCTCTGTCCTGTCTGAGCCGTGACAACAATTATATTTACATATATATATATATATCAGAGAGACTGAGTGTCAGCATAAACTTCCAGTTTGAGCAACTGGAAAACATCTAAAATGGGAAAGAGCTGTTTGCAATCGACTGTACTCATAGATTTAGCAAGAAATCAGAGTTATCGTTTTACAGACTGCCGAAAAATAAGCTTAAGAGAGACAAATGGATCGCTGCAATTCTCAGAAACAACTGGATTCCAGGTACTGAAACGTGGATTTGCGGTTCCCATTTTGTATCAGGTAATGTTGGATTTTTGGGTAGCTAACGTTAAACGGTCAAATCATAAAGTTCAGTGTCCTCATCACTTTAATTTCTACAACAAATCCTGCCTTGAAGTCGGACCAAGCATCAAGACTTTTGTAAGCCTTCAAGCTTTGCTTCGTGTATTTCCCCGGCGTAGAAATTAAGTACATATAAATATCAGGAAACTGGATTTGTGGCCAAATATTAATGTCCATGGACCACTGGTTCTTGGTAACTGTACCAAATATTAATGTCCATGGACCACTGGTTCTTGGGGTAACTGTACCAAATATTAATGTCCATGGACCACTGGTTCTTGGTAACTGTACCAAATATTAATGTTCATGGACCACTGGTTCTTGGTAACTGTACCAAATATTAATGTCCATGGACCACTGGTTCTTGGTAACTGTACCAAATATTAATGTTCATGGACCACTGGTTCTTGGTAACTGTACCAAATATTAATGTCCATGGACCACTGGTTCTTGGTAACTGTACCAAATATTAATGTCCATGGACCACTGGTTCTTGGTAACTGTACCAAATATTAATGTCCATGGACCACTGGTTCTTGGTAACTGTACCAAATATTAATATCATGGACCACTGGTTCTTGGGGTAACTGTACCAAATATTAATGTCCATGAACCACTGGTTCTTGGTAACTGTACCAAATATTAATGTCCATGGACCACTGGTTCTTGGGGTAACTGTACCAAATATTAATGTCCATGGACCACTGGTTCTTGGTAACTGTACCAAATATTAAAGTCCATGGACCACTGGTTCTTGGGGTAACTGTACCAAATATTAATGTCCATGGACCACTGGTTCTTGGTAACTGTACCAAATATTAATGTCCATGGACCACTGGTTCTTGGGGTAACTGTACCAAATATTAATGTCCATGGACCACTGGTTCTTGGTAACTGTACCAAATATTAATGTCCATGGACCACTGGTTCTTGGTAACTGTACCAAATATTAAAGTCCATGGACCACTGGTTCTTGGGGTAACTGTACCAAATATTAATGTCCATGGACCACTGGTTCTTGGTAACTGTACGGGTCACTGTCAAGTCCAACTGGCTTTAATTTAAGCTGATAATCGGCTGTTAACCCGTCTTCTCCACTAGTTGCAGCTGTTTTTGCTGATGTTTTTCCACTCAGTGAGAGTAAGGGGGCTGGTTCAGTGGAGAAGTGACGTCAATACAGACCCTCTATTAGGACAATTTCCAAGACAAAATTAAACCTCTAATATTATTTAAGTCTCTGTGTTTCTTATTTCAGTTTGAAAGGCAGAGATCACCTCAATCAGAGCAAAACAATCCGATCTTCAGGCCTCCAGCTGTTTGAGGTCTGAGATGGACAGAGCTGCTCAGATCAGGATATATATAAGATAAGATAAGATAAGATAATCCTTTAATAGTCCCACAGGGGGGAAATTTCCAGATTACAGCAGCAAAGGGGATAGTGCAAACACAAGAGGCATCAATATCACACAATAATAGTAAAAACACTATAAACAGTATATACAATAAGAAGAAGAAGAAGAAGAAGAAGGACAATAAAAATAGTAATAAAAAATACTAGTATATAAAAAGAATAACAGATGGATATTTAAAGATGTTATTTACATAATTGCACGTTGAATATATATATAATATATATATGAATATATATATATATATATATATATATATATATATATATATATATATACTCACTCACTCACTCACTCATCTTCTCCCGCTTTATCCGTTCCTGGGTCGCGGGGGCAGCAGCCTCAGCAGGGATGCCCAGACTTCCCTCACCCCAGACACTTCCTCCAGCTCTTCCTCCAGCTCTTCCTCCAGCTCTTCCGGGGGGAATCCGAGGCGTTCCCAGGCCAGCCGAGAGACATAGTCTCTCTAGCGTGTCCTGGGTCTTCCCCCGGGCCTCCTCCCGGTGGGACATGCCTGGAACACCTCCCTAGAGAGGCGTCCAGGAGGATCCGGTACAGATGCCCAAGCCACCTCAGCTGACTCCTCTCAATGTGAAGGAGCAGCGGCTCGACTCCGAGCTCCTCCCGGGTGACTGAACTCCTCACCCTATCTCTAAGGGAGCGTCCAGCCACCCTGCGGAGGAAACTCATCTCGGCCGCTTGTATCCGCGATCTCTTCCTTTCGGTCACTACCCAAAGTTCATGACCATAGGTGAGGGTAGGGGCGTAGATTGACCGGTAAATCGAGAGTGTCGCCTTTCGACTCAGCTCCTTCTTCACCACGACGGACCAGTACATCGACCGCATAACTGTGGACGCTGCACCGATCCATCTGTCAATCTCACGCTCCATCGTTCCCTCACTCGTGAACAAGACCCCGAGATACTTGAACTCCTCCACCTGAGGCAGGACTTCTCCACCCACCCAGAGAAGGCATGCCACCCTTTTCCGATGGAGAACCACGGCCTCGGTCTTGGAGGTGCTGATTCTCATCCCTGCCGCGTCGCACTCGGCCGCAAACCGCCCCAGCACATGCTGGAGGTCCCGGTCTGATGAAGCAACAGGACAACATCATCCGCAAAAAGCAGAGATGAAATCCTGAGGTCCCCAAACCGGATCCCCTCCGGCCCCTGGCTGCGCCTAGAAATCCTGTCCATAAAAATTATGAACAGGACCGGTGACAAAGGGCAGCCCTGCCGGAGTCCAACATGCACCGGGAACAAGTCTGACTTACTGCCGGCAATGCGAACCAGACTCCTGCTTCCATCATACAGAGACCGGACAGCCCTTAGTAGAGGGCCCCGGACTCCATACTCACTCAGCACCCCCCACAGAATGGCACGAGGGACACGGTCAAATGCCTTCTCCAGATCCACAAAGCACATGTAGACTGGTTGGGCAAATTCCCATGAACCCTCGAGCACCCTGCGGAGGGTGTAGAGCAGGTCCAGTGTTCCACGACCGGGACGAAAACCGCATTGTTCCTCCTGAATCCAAGGTTCAACTATCGGCCGTATTCTCCTCTCCAGTACCTTGGCGTAGACTTTCCCGGGGAGGCTGAGAAGTGTGATCCCCCTGTAGTTGGAACACACTCTCCGGTCCCCCTTTTTAAACAGAGGGACCACCACCCCGATTTGCCACCCCAGCGGTACTGTCCCCTTCCTCCATGCGATGTCGCAGAGGCGTGTCAACCAAGACAGCCCTACGACATCCAGAGACTTGAGGTACTCAGGGCGAATCTCATCCAACCCCGGTGCCACTGAGGAGCTTATGAACCACCTCGGTGACCTCGGCTTGGGTGATGGATGAGCACGCCTCCGAGCCCCAACCCTCTGCTTCCTCAGTGGAAGGCATGTCAGTCGGGTTAAGGAGATCCTCGAAGTATTCCTTCCACCGTCCGACAATGTCCCCAGTCGAGGTCAACAGCTCCCCACCAGCACCATAAACGGTGCCGGCAGAGTACTGCTTCCCCCTTCTGAGGCGCCGAACGGTCCTCCAGAATTTCCTCGAGGCCGACCGAAAGTCTTCCTCCATGGCCTCCCCGAACTCCTCCCAGACCCGAGTTTTAGCCTCCAGGACCGCCCGAGCCGCGGCCCGCTTGGCCTGCCGGTACCTATCTACTGCGTCAGGAGTCCCACCGGCCAACATAGCCCGGTAGGACTCCTTCTTCAGTCTGAAGGCATCCTGTACTTCCGGTGTCCACCACTGGGTTCTAGGATTGCCGCCACGACAGGCACCGGAGACCTTGCGTCCACAGCTTCGAGCCGCCGCGTCGACAATGGAGGCAGAGAACATGGTCCACTCGGACTCGATGTCCCCCGCCTCCCCCGGGATCTGAGAGAAGCTCTCCCGGAGGTGGGAGTTGAAGATGTCCCTGACAGAGGGCTCGGCCAGAAGTTCCCAACAGACCCTCACAATCCGTTTGGGTCTGCCCGGTCTGTCCAACCTCCTCCTCCGCCAGCGCATCCAACTCACCACCAGGTGGTGATCAGTTGACAGCTCAGCCCCTCTCTTCCCCTGAGTGTCCAAGACATGCGGCCGAAGGCCAGATGAAACGACAACAAAGTCGATCATTGACCTCCGGCCTAGGGTATATATATATATTCATGTATAATTACATTTTTTCGGGTTTAGTATTCTGTTTAGTATTTCTTTTGTACATTGCTCATTTTTTATATTGCTTTTTTTAATTATTTAGCTATTTATTGGTTATTTTTCTTTTTAGGATATACTTTTTTCTATACCTTTCATACTTCGTGAGTATTTGTAAATTTGTTAAGAGTGTGTATGTTTGCTACTGCACAAGCAAATTTCTCCTCTGTGGGATTAATAAAGCTATATTCTATTCTATTATATATATATATATATATATATATATATATATATATATATATATATATATATATATATATATATATATATATATATATTTATATATATATATATAGCCTATATCCTTATCTCTTCTTTGGTATATTGTACATTTTTGTATGTAGTACTTGATTATTTGCACTTATGTATTGTTTCTGAGCTGCTATGGCCAGTGCATTCCCCTGCTGTGGGATTAATAACTATGATTATGAAGCTGTATAATCCGGTAGTGTGGGTGGGCCCTGAAGGCAGCGCGGGGCGGGGCCAGCTCCTCGCTGCTGTCGTCGCTGCTGCCGACGATGCAACACCTCGTTTCCCCGTCGGGCTCCGGGGGAAACAGCCGCTGCTGGGGGGCCCTGCCGGCGCGGAGACCGTGCTCCCACCTCCGCCTCAGCCTTTTCTTCCGTAAGCATCCATGACAGGCCCGCCGGAGCGAGACGCGAGACGAAGATGTTTGCCGGAGAAGGTGAGCCGCGCAGCCGCAGCACGTAGCTTTGCTAGGCGCTACACGCTAGCGAACTACGAGAGCCAGGTATCGCGAGACCTGGGTCTCTGTGTAGCTGCTAGACGCGGGTCTCACTGGTACAGAGAAGAGACCCGGGTCTCGGCGAACCAGTGAGACCCAGGTCTCGCGAGACCCGGGTCTCTCTGTACCAGAGAGACCCGGGTCTCGCGAGACCTGGGTCTCTGTGTACAACACCGCGGCGTGGGTCTGCTGTTGACAGGATGGCGTTTCCATTTTCCATCCGGTGTGTTACTGTTAACACTGATAAATCCCCAGCTACCTGGGCCACCGGGGGGTGTCGGTGCCCGCCGGGCCTCTCATGGTACTGGTCCCCCCGTCCCTGCAGCCACGAGGCGGCCGCATGGCTCCTGCTGCTGGAGCTGCTGTCACAACACGGACCAGTACCAGGACCGTCCCTGCTGGATATCTGCTTCATTCATGCTTATTTAAGATGAATATTGGTCCAATTATTCCCTCCAATTTAAGTTAATTATTTCTTCAGTTAAATGAAGACAAAACAGAAATAATAGTGTGTGAAGGAAGAAAGATTAAAGAACCTCCATCAACCAGCTGCAGTTAGTCCAGTGTTCCCAGTGTTGTGCTAGTAACTAGCTACCGTTACTGGTTCATTAAAAAGTAACTCGGTTACAGCAACTTTTTAGTTACTAAAAAAAACAAACATTTTAAATGCTCCCTTTAATGCCCCTCTAGCCTTCATTTCAGCAGGTACTGTTTGGATTTTCATTGTGCATCCTGTTCTGCGTTCTGATTGGCTAAACAGTCTCCCCGCTTCTTCACTTCCTGTGTCAATAACGTTGGTTGCTTAGCAACAAGCTGAGAACGGCCAATGAACTTCAGCAGCAGCTCAGGAACGGGAGCCTTTGATGAATCGTTACAGTTCTCAGATATAATCCATGGTGGCATGTTGCTGTATAAGGGTGCTTTCACACCTGTCCCGTTTGGAGCAGTTGTTCCGAAACGGGAGCGTTTCCCCCTAAAGATCGGATTGTTTGGTATATGTGAACACAGCAATCGCGCTCTGAAACGGCACAAAACAAGCGAGCCGAGATCTCCTAGGAGAGGTGGTCTCGGCTCGCTTCCATTCCAGACCTGAAGCGGTTAATTTTTTTTATTTGTAGTGAGAACATAATCGACACAGCAGCCGACACAACTACATTCATTGTTTATGTGCTCCGCTGCGCAAGGAGAAGAGTCAGTGCAGCCTCCACCACTTTCTCTCCTATTGGACGTGCTGAGATGTCGTCCCCGTGTGGCATGGTGAAATAAAAAAATTTTCAATTCGGGCAGGGTTTGCGCAGCGCAAACCCTGTGCCAGGCGGCCTCTGGCCCACCGCTGAGCTCTGCTCTGCGCCGGTAGCACATAAATGAATGGGTAAAGCCTGATTTATGGTTCCACGTTAAATCGTCACCGTAACCTACGCCGTAGGCTCTGCGTTGGTGTAACGCGGAACCATAAATCAGCCTAAAGCTGGCGGCTGCGGTCTGCGCTTTACGCCCTCTCTGTGAAAGGGGCTTGTTGTTTATCCCGGGGGACGGAAGAGGAAACTCCTTCCACGTTCATTTGACCAATCAGAGAGCAGCTGGTTCGCGCATGGCATTGGTTATCAGCTTTGAAACGGTACAGACGGTTGCCTTGTGAACACAAACCCCACGAATGAGAAATGAAACAACTGTATCGATTTAGCCCCTGAATCGGAACAAAACAAACGAGCCACAGGTGTGAAAGCACCCTAAGAATCTTTTTGCCCAGAAGTAAAAAGAGCGACAACAACGACCCATAACTATGTTCTTCTCTGGAAAAAAACTCCTGCATCCCGGGCTTTAGGAGAAAAAGACACTACAGAGCGAGTTGGGATGCAGCAGCATCAGAAGAGCAGTGGAAAAACTAAACTAAACATTGCCAAAACTAACGGCGTTACTGTAACGCGTTACTAAATAACGCATTAGTCCCAACACTGTTTAAGATTAATATTTGTCCATTTATTTCCTCCCATATAAGATAAGATAATCTCCCTCAATGGGGAAATTCACTTTGTGCAGCAGCAGTACACTTAACACACACATGCAGGGAAAGGGTAAAAAAAAGTAAAAAATATATTATTATTAATTACAAAATATAAAAATTATATACATTGGAATGAAAAAAAAAAAGTAGTTCAGTATGGGAAAAGAAAGAAAAACTGCAAAAAAAAGCAGGTAGGATGTGTGAGGTAGACAGATATTGCACATCTTGTTATTGCACATGTTATTATTGTCCGTAGCAGGCCTGGTTGTTAAATTCATTATTCTTTCTAAATATCCCAATATTTTGCGCTGGACAAGGAGAAGACTATCATGTAGTACTTTGTCCCAAACTACTATATCACGGCATCTTTAAGGGCCACGTTTCCACATATTTACAAAAACTGATATTTCCCGCTCTACGTTTTGAAAAATCTCATCATTTACACGAACCTGCATAAATACGCTGTTAAGGTGCTATGAGCAGCCAAACCTACAGGGGGCAGTGTAACGAGAAGATAAAGTCATGCTAGCCAATCAGAATCCTGGAAAAAAACATCAACAAATGACACGTGGCCAAACAAATTGTAAACACATGACACTGGTGACGTTTCTGTCACATAATGTGACATTCTGAAGCCTAAATGTCCGTTTCTCTCTGTTTACAAGCAAACGTGAAGACAGATGTTTTGCAAATCTCCACTTTGGCCGGAGTTTTCAGGAATGATGGTTTTTGGTGACTTTGAGCTTCGTTTTTCGTGTAAACGAACGGCCAAAACGCATGAAAACACCACCGTTTTTGTTACGTGTAAACGGGGCATAAGGGTTTTAAGATTTATTCAGATGCATATGTTCATATGGATGTGCTTATCCTCCTGTTTTGTATCTGACTTTGCCTTTGGCATGCATTGAGTTTGTATTGTGCTTCCAATAATCATCTGTGTCTTGTATGTGCAGGAATCTGCAGCCATGGGTTTGTTCTTTGGCCTTGGATGAGCTGAACTAAGCTGGACCCACGATACTCCACCAAGCGGCCCCTGCCCAAAGCAGGGGGTCCCCTCTCCCCATCTCCAGCTATGGCCGGCTTCAAGAGGGGTTACGATGGCAAGATCGCCGGCCTGTACGACCTGGACAAGACGCTGGGCCGCGGCCACTTCGCCGTGGTCAAGCTGGCGCGCCACGTCTTCACCGGGGAGAAAGTGGCCGTGAAGGTGATTGACAAGACTAAGCTGGACACCGTAGCGACGGGTCACCTTTTCCAGGAAGTCCGCTGCATGAAGCTGGTGCAGCACCCCAATATCGTGCGCCTGTACGAAGTGATAGACACTCAGACCAAGCTTTACCTCATCCTGGAGCTCGGCGACGGAGGGGACATGTTCGACTACATCATGAAACACGAGGAAGGTCTGAACGAAGACCTGGCTAAGAAGTACTTTGCCCAGATTGTCCACGCCATCTCCTACTGCCACCGTCTGCACGTGGTCCACCGGGACCTGAAGCCGGAGAACGTGGTCTTCTTTGAAAAACAAGGACTCGTGAAGCTCACCGACTTTGGATTCAGTAATAAATTTCAGCCGGGGAAAAAGCTGACTACTAGTTGTGGATCTCTGGCGTACTCTGCACCAGAAATACTGCTGGGGGACGAGTATGATGCGCCAGCTGTAGGTACGTAAAACATGTAGGCAGATGAGTGCTGCTCAAGTAATGAAGTAAATCATAATAACTAGAAAATTTCAGGACATTTTGAAATGGGCATGCCCTACTGCCCATTCGTCCCCTCTCGCTGCTTTGGTTTGGGGCTGTAGTGGTTGTGTTTAAGGTTGTTTTGGTTGTGTTTAAGGTGGTTCTGGTTGTGTTTAAGGTTGTCTTGGTTGTGTTTAAGGTTGTCTTGGTTGTGTTTAAGGTTGTCTTGGTTGTGTTTAAGGTGGTTCTGTTTGTGTTTAAGGTTGTCTTGGTTGTGTTTAAGGTTGTCTTGGTTGTGTTTAAGGTTGTCTTGGTTGTGTTTAAGGTTGTTTTGGTTGTGTTTAAGGTTCTGGTTGTGTTTAAGGTTGTTCTGGTTGTGTCGGAGGTGGTACTGGCCATGTTTGGGGTTATTAATAATGGCCAATAAACCAAACCAAGGCCTGGATGTACGTTGCGGTTCGGGCCACATTTACGGATGATTTATTCATATTCTCCCCCATAAAAATGCATATGTTTGGTTGCCATGGTAACAAGCCCCATAGGTTAGAATTGGACAATTTGGCTTCAATATCTCAAAAGTTGTAAACAGCCCGAGTCCCGAGTCTTTTAACATTGGATCGATGTCTGCGACATCGTGTTGCCGAGCAACAAGCATCCAAATTTCCGTTAGCCTGAAAATTAGAATAGTTGAATATCTCAAAAACCGTAATAGCTGGCATGATGAGACTAAAGTATGTTGTAGTACAACACGTCCCGGGTTTGTCAATGTTGTAATGATGTCTCTGCGATTAAACCGTTGCCTAGCAACAAGCATCCAAAATAAAATGGAATTTTTTTTAAATTGAAAGTTAAATATTGCAAAAACCGTAATAAGTAGCATGATGAGGTTGTACGGTCCATTGTACGGCCGTTGTACGGCACGGTTAGTGCCAATCGGGCAGAGTGTTTGTAAATTTGAACAATGTCTCTACGATAAAGTTGCTTTTTGGCATCTAGCGTTGCCACGGTAACACTTTTAACTGAGAAAAGTAATGCCCATCAATGCACGATGGAGACGCATCTAATGATGTATGCCATGCATGGGTGCACATTGCGGTTCGGGCCGTATTAACGGACGAAAAAAGCGTGTGGAAAGTAAGAAGAAGAAGAAGAAAAAAAGGGAAACCTTTTCTGTATACTATTATATCGCCTTCATTTTTCAGGTTTTTTCCACATCAGAGCGGGGTCATGCTTTACACCCGCTGCTGCGCAGGGGGATTTTTGCGACTTGCCGTTTCTGTATACTAGTATAATTAAAGGAATCAACCAAGAGGATCTGAGACACATTTTTGCAACCATATATGAAGATATATCCATTTTCCCCATCGCAGTTGTCATTTTGTCTTGCTTGATCTTTTAACTGCCTTGGGTTTTATTGACCAGGCTTGTTGCCTGTGGCTCTGACTCTGTCTCTGCACCATTTATAAACCACTTATAAAACCTCTCCCAGAAATTCTCATTTGGGGCCATAACACACACACGCTTATCCAAGCAAACTCCAAAAGTATACAAAGGCATCGGAGTGAAACCAGAGTGCAGCAGTGTTGGAAAGAGACTGGCATCTGTTTTCCACTGTCACAATATATGTCCGTGTTAACAAGCGTTTCTTTTTTTGGTTCTTGGACTTGCTTGAGACATCAGCCTGTGTGTTAGCGGTGTGTTGCCAGCAGTGCTTGACACTGATGGTCGTGCTGATGGCTGTAGGCCATGTGGTGCAGGGTCAGCTCTACTTACACTAATGTCCGTGGGTGTCCGGTTGCACTGAATTAACTGTCCCATTGATTTTCCATGAAGACTGACAGATCGTGTCCTTCCATGAAATGACACAGCAGCTTTTATATTGACTAGCTTCATTGATTAAAAAAAAAAAAGAAGAAGAAATGATGCCACTACTGGCACTTTTACACTAGTACCTACTCAGCCCGTCTCGACTCGCCCTTGTTTCTTTTCAATACCAAGATGAGAAGTAGGCGAGAAGACAACAACACTAAAGATGTAGAACCTGGAGGAGATGCTGCTGGATCTGTGGCTTGTGTTTGATATCAAGTTAAAAAATGAGAGTGAGAGAAGCTTCAAACGCTTTTCCTTTGTTTATTTGTTTGTCTCTGCGCTGCTGAAAAGTCAGCTGGAGCCGTGAGCAGCTATGAAGAGACAGAGCTCCTGGTAGATCTGGTCGTTCCTTATCGCCCGTCTACATCCCTTTTTAATTCTCTCCTCAGCACCAGGTTTATGAACATCTGCACTTCAGAGTTGGATCAGAAACTTTTGCTGCCATTGCTGGTTGAATAAAATGAACCAGAATCCGTCAGAGTCTCTTTCTCTGATTTCCTCCTCCTGACTCAGACGTCTGACTCCAACCCCCCGACCAATCGGTGGCCTGTAGTGTGATGATGTCAGATACAGCCGACTCAGCAGCTTAGAACCTCGGCAGAATAGATACAGAAAAGTATCTACTCGGCAGGTTGGACCTCTAGTGCAGGGGTGTCCAAAGTCGGTCCTCGAGGGCCGGTGTCCTGCATGTTTTTAGATGTCTCCTTGCTTCAACACACCTGATTCAAATTAATGGTCGTCACCAGCTTGCCATCAAGGTCTGGACAACTCTGTTGGTGACACAGTTACTTTTATCACGGTGTGCTGAACAAGGGAAACATCTAAAACCTGCAGGACACCGGCCCTCGAGGACCGGCTTTGGACACCCCTGCTCTAATGGGAAAGAACCAAACTGAGTCGAATCGGGCTGAGTAGGTACTAGTGGAAAAGCGCCATAAGCCTAGTGGTCAATGAAATGTTTGTAGGTGCTCAGAAGGCGTTTGTGTATGTGGTTATCGTCCTAAAAGATTTTAAATTCAACCGGGTGTCGTTTACTTCTGTTTCAAACAAACTTGAGCATGGCTGAGGAAAATCCTTTTTTCATTTCTCCCCCACCCACCCTGCATCCACTCAGTCCTTAAACATTGATGTTGTATATTTGGGTGTGGAGAGTGCACGAGTAACTTACTTCTCTGGAGCTGTGCCCTGTTATCTTTTAGAAAGTATAAATTAGAGATGCACCGATCAGGATTTTGAGGGCCGATCACCAAAAGATCCCGATATTGCCGATCACAGCGCGAAATCCACAAATTTGTCAATATCGTTGTCTCATGTACAACACTTGACATTGTATTATTAGGTATAAAAATTAGGAGATGAGAAAGTATCATAAATTGACAGTTTTATTTCAGGCTGAGGCAATGTGCAATATTTCACCCCCTCGAGATTCTTGGAGATGATTAGACTTAGGGCCAGTCCCAATCCCCCCCTAGTCCTACTTTTCATCCCTACCCCTAAATTTTGTGCGTTCCCGTGAGGGTAGTGGTGTCCCAATTCCTCTTTGCATGTAGGGCTAGTGGACATAACGAGGGGTAGTGTGTATGAATCTGGCCCTTTACAGCGAGGGATTTCAGATACTGACTCGCTGACTGAGGGCCAGAAAAATTTCCCAGAATGCTTTACGTCATCATTTGCAGACTGAATCAAACAAAAAAACATGGCGGACATTTCTAATTTTTTAGTGAATAAAATCAATATTTTGAGTTAGTTTCTGCATAAAAATGTGTTTTGATTACATTTCTAGCGAGGAATATATATTTTACTTTCATAATATTCACTCAGTGAATGTACATAATCACTCGCTTGCTCGTTTTTTCAGATCTCGCCAGAATAAAGGCTGATTTATGGTTCTGCGTTACACCAACGCAGAGCCTACGGCGTAGGTTACGCAGTGACGCGCGCCGTACGATGCGCGTCGCCGCGTAACCTACGGAGTAGGTTCTGCGTCGATTTAACGCAGAACCATAAATCAGCTCCCGAGCCGGCAGCTCTTCTCATCCCCCGAAAACATCGGATCAAATTTCTTAACAGGCGTTATTTGGATAAACTGAGCCCAGGTTGGGGATCTTAACGGTTACTTTTACGCCTGAAAAAATATTAAAACTTAATAAAGTGGCATATTAACAGCGCTACAGCGGAAATTAAAACAGCTTTTAGCTCTCTGCTTCCTGATATGGTGTGACGTATGTGCAAACGTAACTACGCAGTCGCTTACGTACCAGAACGTAAACCACGCAGTGACGTAGCAAGTGGTGTCCCAATCCCTAGGGAACATTACAAAGCCCTACCCCTTGTGGTTTCATTTTGAGGGTGAAGTGGTAGTGGGTCAGGGCTAGTGGTAGTGAGTATGGTGAACATTGGGATTGGCCCTTAGTTTACAAAGAGTAAGTGTAGCTTATTAACTTAAGCTTTCCTGTGGTAATAATTATTTACAACATGTGCACCAACACAGACAACAGTAGACATGTCATTCTCTTAGCGTTGATAAAAGTTGTTAACTATAAACCTTAGTTTTCCTGTGGAAAAAGGAATTAAATAAAAATGAATTGTGAATTATTGAGCTTTGTGAAAGCTTTAGTGGTAGCATCCGCCGTGTGTGAGGAAACTCTTGTGAGTGAAGCTGTTCACACTAGAACTACAAATGTCACTTGTGAAGTGACTGACACGATTGTCGTCCTGCATGAGGCTGGATCAAAACCAATAGGGGTATTATCGGCCGATACTGATGGGTTGCCGATCGATCGGTGCATCTCTACCCACAGCCAAGTAGCTGCACAAAAAGGAAGTACTAACCGGTACTATCACCTAGTGAAACCCCTTAAAACAGAGTGGAGTCCAGCTGAGCCGAGCTCAGTGGAAAAGACCTGTAAGGTTTGGGTGTGTGAAACGTGTAACTGGTGCTAAATGTGTTTGTCTGTGGTGGATGATCTCGTTTTTGGTTCGGTGTGTGTGTGTGTGTGTATTTAGAGAGGACGAGGTGATGTAACGTGTGCTATGTCAGGCTTTTACTGATGGTAGAAAATAAAAATAAGTGAGTGGGTTTCCAAATATATCCTGGCAGCCTTTAAGTTGTCTGGGGGGCCTCCCACGGTATGAACACTAGAAAACTCTGGTTGTACTTGTGACAGGTAGAGGCTGCTGACTGTTTCCTGCTTGCTTTATGGCTTGGCTTCTTGACCTTTGTTTGCCCCACAACCATCCTTAGATTAGATTAGATTGTCCTTTATTCCTCCCTCAGTGGGGAAATTCGCTACCCAGTTGTGCTATGGTACATTGTTCGAACAAAAATATATCTCCAAGCCTCTGTCCCCCCCCTTCTCAGCATGTGCACAACCTGGAGCAAAACTCTTCCCCTCGTCTGCTTGTTTTGGTTCGGTGCCCCCTGTCTGTTTCCAGTTTATCTAGTTTTTCATACGGGAGCTTTAACAAACCCTTAGATAAACCTTGAACTTGAGGTTTCCTGAACATGGGTCAACCAAACGCAAGCTTTCACTTCCACTTATGAATCAGATCCATCAAATGTGGCTCACTCAACGCAACGTTGTGCCCTTTCATGGCTAACTTATGTAGACGTTATTAGAGATGCACCGATCAGGATTTTGAGGGCCGATCTCCAAAATCAGTATCTGCCGATCCATAAATTGCGATCACAGCGTGAAATCCATAAATTCTTCAATATTGTTGTCTCATGTACACGACACTGACATTGTATTATTAGGTATCAAAATTAGGAGATGAGAAAGTATCATGAATTGACTGTTTTATTGCAGGCTGAGGCAAAGTGCAATGTTTCACCCTCTAGAGAGGATTTAGACTGATGTAGCTTATTAACTTAAGCTTTCTTGTGGTAAAAAATGTGTACAACACAACGTGCAGTACACTAACACACACAACAGTAGACATATCACTCTCTTAGAGTTGATACAAGTTGTAAACCTTAGTTTTCCTGTGGAAAAAGGAATTAAATCTTAAAATAAAAAATGAATTATTAAGCTTCAGCGATAGCATCCGCCGCGTGTGAGGAAACTCTTGTGGGTGAAGAAAAACTCTTCACACTAGAACTCCAAATGTCACTCGTGAAGCGACTGACACGACTGTTGTCCTGCGTTAGGGTTTGGACTGTATATAATCTGGTATAACTCCTTTTGAACTATTATTTTGAAAATCCGATCAAAACCGATAGGCGCGTTATCGGCCGATACCGATCGCTTGCCGATCGATCGGGTCATCTCTAAACGCAACGCTGTGCCCTTTCATGGCTAACTTATGTAGACATCATCTCTGGGGCATCCAAACCCCAATAAGGATGGTGAAAAATGGATAATCCACTTGTTAGATTTAGGGCCACAAGTTCTTCCAGAGGCTCATGAAGATGACACAACTATAATGATTTAATGAAGCTGCAGACCACATGGACACCGGCCAAGGACAACTTGGCTAAGAAGTACCGTATAAATGCAGGCATGATCATTCATGTGAGCAACACAAAATTACTCTTAGAGTACACGTTTACTTATGAAAGACATTTTTATGATGATGTTTTAATAACAATCAAAAAGGCTGCAGCAACAAGTGAAACCTGCTCTCTGGAATGCTCCCAAGTTCAGGTCCATGAGCTAAACAAACCCGGCTTTGTTCAGAGGGAGTGCTGGAGAATATAGGCAGGGCTTCTTTGAAAACAAAAAGGAAAGTAGTTTTACATGGCAGTTTGCAAACGCATAAGTTAGGGCTGGGTATTGTTAAGAACCTCATGATTCCATTAGATTCGATTTCGATACTTTAAAGGAGCTTGAGGCTCCTTTTAAGAAATGAGACTCTCTAGCGCCACCCTTCACCACGACGGCCGTCGGGGATACTGCAGCCAACAGTGAAGCCGGCACGGGAGAACGGGGAGAACGTGCAAGCAGCGTCATGTGACGTCACATCCACAGCCCAGCGCGTGAAATTCGGCCCCACAATTGCAGCACATTTTGCAGCACACAGCCTGTTCAAGGCAAAGGAGAGATACACTAGAGGGCTCATTCTTTTTGGTTTGGAACACTTCATCTGACATTATTACTAGAAAACTTAAAATGTATACACATTTTTTCATAAATCTTGTCTCAATCCTGCCTCAAGCTCCTTTTAAGTTTGGATTCGATTGTGTTTCGATATTGATTTAAATGCTTCGATATCGATTCAGTAAGACGTAGAAATACACAAATACCTGTTGGCAATTTTTCATTGTTCTTATTTTCATGCCTACAACACGTGGCATGTTACTTCCCATAGCAATTAACTGAGCAATTAAACTTAGCAGCACCATAATGGCTCACTTGTGCATTTGTACAGTAGTACAAAAGTTAAAATAAAAAAAAAAACACATGACAGTTCTGTGCCAACATGATCCGCAGGTTTGTCGTGTTGCTGTTCGGCCTCCACCACCTTCTCTCCTATTGGACACACCGAGATGTCCTCACAGCGCGGCACGGTGGAATTGAAAAATGTTAAATTCGGGCAGGCAGGCGCCCTCTCGCGCGGCGCCGAGCTCGGCGGCAGAGCGGTCCGCTCTTGCGCCGCGGTAGCACATAAATGAATGGGATCGCCGGCGGCATAATAACAAAAAAATAAATAAATACAACAGAAAAAATTAATAAACAGATCAAGGCATAATTAAACTAGCCTCCTACAATATCCTAAACTCAAAAATGTAATTTCCAGCAATGAATGCAGGGAGTTACATTTGTATCGTATATGATGTATCACATAAGGAACAGAATAATAATAAAAGAAATACATACACAAGGTAAATTGAGTTCTTTAGAGATCCTTATTTTTACATTTGTGTTTTTAAACTGTATAGAGTTAGTGCTTCGTTTTATTTCTTCTTCCACAAAGTTCCCCTCCAGGCTGATATGCACATGCTTTTAAGAGCAGTACGTACACAAGGTTGTTTAAAATTTAGTTTTCAATTTAGTGTACAGTCGGCTCAGTTACACCGGTTGGGATGATGCTAATGCAGCCACCCACAATTCACCCACACCCACTTTGTGATACTCAAAGCCTTCGCACTTTATGAAGAAGGTAGTTAAAACTTTTGTTGGACACTATTGTTCAACATAATGTGTTTTCTCAGTAATAATCAAGTAGTTTCTGACTGATGTTTGCTTGAGGTAAAAATCTATACCAGTAAATGTGTTTTTGTATTTTGGATTGTTAAAAAGTATGTTGGTGGGTTTTAAGTTGTTTTTTGTTTGATTTGTTGTTATACTTTTTTTCTGTTTTATTTAATATTTGGGTGCCTTTTTCTTTCAGCCTTTTTATTGTTTCTGTGTTTCTCCAAGGGAGGAGTTCAGGTACATGGTTGATTCTGGATCAATCATGTTTTGAAGTGCTTAGAATCCAGTACTTTGTTTACATAGTACTTAAAAATAGGTTTAAGCAGGTTTATAGCGTACATGACGTAAAACCCGTGGTTTGTCGTTCAGGGCCAATCTACACAGTAAATCTATACACTGTAGCAGGGACACCTGTGCCATAAAGTGTGCCCTACCCTGACGTTTACCTCTCATAAATGTCACTACAATTCAATTCAATTCAATTTTATTTATATAGCGTCTAATACAACAGAGTTGTCTCTAGACGCTTTCCAGAGACCCATACCCAGAACATGACCCCCGAGCAGTTATTACATAAACAATGGCAGGTAAAAAACTCCCCTAGTGGGAGAAAAACCTTAAGCCAAACAGTGGCATGGAAAAACTCCCCTTTAGGAGGAAGAAACCTTGAGCAGGACCAGGCTGATAAGGGGGGACCCTCCTGCCGAGGGCCAGACTGGTGGGTCAGGGACGGCAACAGCACAGCAGGCAGGTGGAAGCAGCAACGGGATGACCAGGGGTGGGGACCGCAGGCCAGCACGCAGCTCCCGAAGCTCCGGCCCAATCAGCAAGTCCCAGGTTGGGACTACACATTGCAATGGCATGGACCAGGACAAATGTAATCGCTCTGCTTGGTAGCATTGTTGTTGTTCATCTTTTTAAGTCCCACTGACACTACAACTTTCATTGTTTTCAAGCTTTATTTGCTTCGCTGCTATGTCTGAGCCATGCAAGTTACATGCATAGTTGTACGGAAGAGTATTAGGGCGAGGCAGGAGAAAAATGAAAATAATATTTAAGAGGGGGAAGATTATTTTTTTTCATTATGCACTTCGACAAAAAAGTCGAAATGTCAAGAAAAAAGTCGAAATGTCGAGATTAATGTTGAAATACAATTTCGTGAATAAAGTTGAAATGTTGAGAAAAAAGTTTGACGATATTGATTTGAAACGCATATCACACATATGCAGTTTCTTCAGAAACATCCCACTCCAAGGATGTAAGTTAGTGAGTTAGTTACGGCTGCTGCTGCAGAGCTGTCAGTCGCTCTGCTAACTGGATTTGATGGAGGAGGATACATTTCCACTAATTTCACCAAATTATATTTCAACTATTTTCTTGAAATTTCGACTTTATTCACAAAATTTCTCGAAGTGCACAATAAAAAAAAAATCTTCCCCTCAAATATCTTTTCTCCTGCCAGGTCCTAACACTCATCTACGCTTCCATGTAGCAACTACACTCCGTATAGTTGCTACATAGAAGCGTAAATGAGATTTAATCAGTTTAAGTGGTGGTGTAAGCAGCTGTACTGTTTAAACTAGAAGCTGATAGTTCCTTCAGATGACTCTTGGACCATATGGACAGTTATTTCACACAGTTTATTTTCTTTTACATGTTATAATGTTTAGCTGGGAGAATTTCGAACATGCAGAGTGCTTGATTGAAAAAAAGATTGTCACAATTTATATCTACAGTATGTCTATATCCATCCATTAGGGCTGCAACTACCGACTATTTTTATAGTCAATTAATCTATCGATTATTCAAACGAATTGCATTGCTGAATAGGTCTGTTTATTAACAAGCTGGAATTGTGTCATGTGATTCACTCCCAAATCCAGCTGCATTTTTAGGACTCATAAATCAAAGTAAATACACTGTAATATTTCAAAATACACATAGTTATGTGTTAATCTTTTTTTTTTCTTTTATTAAAATCACAGTAGGCATAAATGTTTAGTATATAGCAATAAGAACTTAATTAAATTAAGTTCTTATTACAAAGAGATGAATTAAACTGGGCGTGTGTTGCCCCGTGAACATTTTAATTTGTAATTTAGAAGCCTCTAAAATACTTTTCATTCTTTATGATTTATGAAGTTAATTTAGTCTCTTCTTAAATGTAAACATGTAGTTGGATTAGTGTTGAAATAACAGAATTATTGAAATGAATTAAGAAGATAAGTCATGATTTACTGAAGCACAGAGTTGTAAAAGGAAGAAGACGAGCAGACAATGGAGGAAAAAGACAAACAGGAAGGGTAGGATTAGGAGAAAAATGAAGGAGTTAAAAGTATTGGTCAGTATATTTACTAAATGACATTGTGAAACACATTAATTAGGTAAATGAGCTGCAGCTGGAACACTGGTCTGTGTCTCTGATGGAAAGACTGGAACAAACGGCCACTGGGAGGAAATGGAAAGACACAATTCTTCCACCCTTAGTGGGAGATGACGTTTCTGGATGTAATGATGTGATTTTTAAGGTTTTAATTCTGGAGTGAGAGCTAGTTATAGATACCGATCTATTTCTTTGCTGAAAAGGTCTCCTGTTGGCTCCCATTCTAAAAGGCAGAAAACTGTCACTCTCTGAGCTCTGGGCTGATTTGACTAAAAAGTAAAAGTCTGTGTCGTAAGAGTCATATTTTCCGAAAGTCAATGAAAATAGCATCATTTTGATTAGGCCTGTGTTGAAAAAAAACGATTTTCCAATTCTAAATCGATTCTCATATTAATTCCTAAAAATCGATTAGTATGTCTAAAGATCGATTTTTTTTTTTTTTTTTTTTTTTTTTTTTTTTTTTTTTTTTTCCCCCATTATTACATTTTCGCCCGGGGAACTTTAATCCCAGTAGTCATGTCATTTAATTCACATATGCGCTGTTGAGCTGTTGCAATTTCTTTCTTTTTTTGCACTTTAAATGGATATTGAAAGGAATACTTGAGTTATTTATTTCATACAAATAACTTTTGGTATTTTTTTGTTTTTGTCCAAAAAAAGAATTTTTTGTTGGACACGAGAATAACTACTGCCATGTTTTTGCCTTTTTAAATATGTTTAAAAGTATGAAAACATTAAAGTTTTCAGTTATAATTGCACAAATTGTCTATATTTGATTACTTTATATACTGTCTTGGGGTTAAATTTGTATAAAATGCTAAAAACCAAATTCTCAAAAATTAAAAACTGAAAAACACAGAAAATGGAAAAAATAAAAACGGAATGTGGGAAAAAATTAAACTGATTTCATCCGTCTCTGTTTGCTGCCCTGGATCTGTTTGATCTGTTTGGAACAGATTTTTTCAGGTTATTCATCCACCTCAGAAGCTTAGACTGGATGACTTTGTTGGCTAGATTGTACATTTTGCTGGAACATTTTTCAAAAAATCCTAAAACTTAATTTACCATGTCTCAACGACTGTAAACTGCATCAAACCCCGGCTTCAATATGTTGTAGTCTGAAGTCTTGTGACCCGTTTAAAGTATTAATAGTGAAGGTAGGCTGAGCTAGTGAGCTCTCAAGGACCACAAGGTTTTCAAGGATTTCTGAAAGCTCCGCAATTGAAATCCGTCATCTTTGCTCAAGTTTTCATAAAACTTAAAGGAAAATATTTCATGAACTACAAAGCTGAATCCAGCCTTTAACATCCTGTGTGTAAAGTTTGAATGGTGTCTCTAACTGAAAGTATGCTGAAGTAATAAGGTCTAATGGACGTTTTTCAAAGAGTTGAAGATTATATTCCAATGGGCCTTGGCTCTTGGAAATCCTGGAATATTTTTAAAAGTTTAAGGATTTGAAGGGCCAAAAGTCATGCCACCCTTTTCCTGAATGAGCTAAATGTTTTGATATCAGAATGGCTGAAATAGATTTAAAAAAATGCAGAACTAGATGGCAAGCAAAAAATGGTGGAAGATAGAAACTGGATCAAAAATGGTTTAATGCTGACTCAGAATTCAATCAGTTATACCGAATGTATTTTACAGCGGTGTAACCAGAGCAGTTTTTGTGCATCCGTAGTGGTACTGATATTTGCTTCATAAGTGAAATCCCTCACAGTATTAGTGGGGACAGGAGGGTGTTAAATGTCCCAGCACTGTGATGGTGCAGTTACTCGTGTTAAACTGTGAATGTTTGTGGATGCATGTGTTTCTGGGTTGTCCTCTATCAGCATGCTGACAGATAGCTTTGCCTGATGGAAATTAGCATCTGCACATATTGACATGTGACATGTTGAAGGCACGGTATACCCGCACGCGTGAGCGCATGACCAGGATGGCGCCACCTCTGCCTCAATTAGAGCCAGGAAAAACCCTGATTGTTTAACTGAAAAGCTAATTTGTATCATTAGTGATGGATTGACCGTGTGTCCCTCAGATATCTGGAGTCTGGGCGTGATCCTGTTCATGCTGGTTTGCGGCCAGCCGCCCTTCCAGGAAGCCAACGACAGCGAGACCCTCACCATGATCATGGACTGTAAATACACCGTTCCTGCCCACGTTTCCAGCTTCTGCAAAGAGTAAGTCATGGAAAGCATTCTTCTCTTCTCCTCTCATCTTGTTCCCTTTCTTTGGCACCTGCTCAGAATTTCAAATAGTGTTTTTGCATAATGTTTTTAGTGTTTAGTGCCACATACCCTTGGAAAGTGTGGGGTTTGGGGTCCTGGATTGGTAAAGAAATGACAGACATCAAGTCATCTCAAGACGCTTTACACAACAAAGAAAGTTGAAAGCTCAGTTCAGTTCAGTGCAGCTTAATATCACAATCCAGTCCAGTCCAAGTGTTGTAGATGTCATACATCACAGTAGAGCCTAATGTTGAAAGAAAGACGGGTACAAATACCCTACTTTATAACCTTAAACAATGAGAAAAACTAGGGATGCCCCGATACCATATTTTTCCACACCGAGTACGAGTATTTTAATTTGTGTACTTGCCGATACCGAGTACCGATACGATACTTCTACCACAAAAATAACTAGGCTAAAAATGCAATGAAAAATGCAATGAATTGGAAGACGGGTTTTATTTGCAACAGATACATTCAATAAAATTAAATAAAATGAGTAGAATAACTTTTGTTTTATATATAACTTTATTTATAAGATTTTTCAATATTTTTTAAGACAAACAACCCCACATTAGAGGTGGGTGCAATTCATCGATGTGTCGATGCATCGCGATGCGTCACGTGACGATTTGTAATCGATTATGGTCCAGTAAAAAAAAAAAGTAATATTTTTTTTTTTTTTAAGTTATCCTATCCAGTTTCAAGACTGAATAAGCTGCGGAATCATTTCATTTTCAAGAATGCACATTTCTTATTGTTCACTTGAAATATGGCAGATATGTTTACACTAAATAATTTTGATGGAAGTACATATCTAGTTTACTTGAATTAATGAACTCATTAAATCCAAGGCTTGACCGTTTTCAGTGTTTTCCACCAATAGAGGGCGCTCTCATGCAAGTGCAGCTTTCCCTGGTCAAAGTTAAGGAAGTCAAAGAGCAAATGTTTACATAGTCATAAAATACATTATTTTGTGTCAAATGTTCAAAAAACCTTGTTATTTACTTAATGAGTGTTGTTAGAGGAACTGAGTTAATTGATTGGCTATTTATTTACAAATGTAGCCACAGATGAAGACAAAATCAATCTTGTATGGAAAAAAGCATTAAAAATCACAATAATCGAAGAATCGTGGCACCAATAATCGAATCGAATCGACAAACGATATAATCGAAGAATCGAAGAATCGAAGCTCCAATAATCGAAATCGAATCGTGAGGTACCCTTGTTTGCACACCCCTACCCCACATATATCCCACCCTCGGCAATAAAACATAATATGTAAACAAGGGAAAAAAAAAAGATAAAATACATAAATAAAATAATATTAGTAATAATAACAACAATAATGATAAATAAATAGATTAATAACACATGGACGGGTTACACATTAGTCCAAACATTTGTCAGTTAGTAGTACAAGGGTTTCCACACATCCAAGTAACACTGTAAACATGACAAAATCTGTTGTATCTGAGCTTTTCTAAAGGTATAAAAGATATCACATCTTTGACCCATTCTGTGAATGTTGGGGATTTGTCAGATTTCCAATTGCGGAGGATAAAAGTCTCTGGGCTGTGAAGACAATGCAATAAAATTGGCATGAGGAAAGAGAGGAAACTGATGCATCATCCATGGGAACTCCAAATATAGCAGTCATAGGGTTGGGTTCAATAATTATATGACAAATGGTTGAGAAGGCATCGAAAATATTCTTCCAAAATGTCGTCAGAGACGTGCAACCCCAGAACATTTGTCCAACAGAGACTCCAGGTGACATCTTATACAAGTAGAGTCAACATCAGGATGAATTTTAGATTTTAGTTTGTCTCTCGAGAAATGCAAACAATGAATTACTTTGAATTGAATCAAACAATGTCTAAGACATAAAGAGGTGGTATGAATGCGCCCCAGAGAGCGTTCCCACATCCCCTCTTCCAGCTGTAAATTTAGTTCTTGTTCCCAGGCTGATTTGGTCTTGTCCAAGAGAGGAGGACCAATATCCTGTATAGTCATATATATCTTTGAAATACTACCCTTGGTGTATGGATCCCAGTCTAGTATAGTGTCTATTATGCTCTTGTCCAGCATGGTTGGGAATGAAAAATGTTCTTTAGCAAAACTACGAACTTGGAGTAGAATAACTATTCCATCCATCCATTGTCCACCGCATTATCCGAGTCCGGGTTGCGGGGGCAGCAGTCGGAGCAGGGATCCCCAGACTTCCCTCTCCCCGGACACTTCCTCCAGCTCTTCCGGGGGGACTCCAAGGCGTTCCCAGGCCAGCCGAGTGACGTAGTCACTCCAGCGTGTCCTGGGTCTTCCTCGGGGCCTCCTCCCGGTGGGACATGCCCGGAACACCTCACGAGGGAGGCGTCCAGGGGGCATCCTATACAGGTGCCCGAGCCACCTCAGCTGGCTCCTCTCGATGTGGAGGAGTAGCGGCTCGACCCCGAGCTCCTCCCGGGTGACCGAACTCCTCACCCTATCTCTAAGGGAGCGCCCCGCCACCCTGCGGAGGAAACTCATTTCGGCCGCTTGTATCCGGGATCCCGTTCTTTCGGTCATGACCCAGAGTTCATGACCATAGGTGAGGGTGGCAACGTAGATCGACCGGTAAACCGAGAGCTTTGCCTTTCGGCTCAGCTCCTTCTTCACCACGACGGACCGATACAATGACCGCATAACTGCGGCCGCCGCACCGATCCGCCTGTCGATCTCGCGCTCCGTTCTCCCCTCACTCGTGAACAAGACCCCAAGATACTTAAACTCCTCCGAGAATAACTATTTTAAACAAAAAATAATCTTTCTGAGTAAATAAAGTCCCCACACTGGCACTTTCTTCACGTTTAAGAAAATATCAAACATATAACATATCAATGAAACATCCTATCGCGGCTCGAGTGAGAAGACGGTGAAATCCTTGGTCTTCTCCAACTGACAGTGGCTGCTCATCCAGCGCTAAATAACAGGTTAGAGCCTCCGTTATTTTAACGGCCCGTGGGTCGTCTCGTCATTGTCTGTCTCTTTTGCAGAACCTGAGCTAATGTTGCTGTTGTGTTCTTGCAGTAGCATTAGCAAACTCCGTATCCTCAGCTTTATGATGCGTCTTGAGATGTTTTATCAAGTTGCTGGTATTAAACGAGTCCTTCCCTCCTCTTGACACCTTAGCAGCAGTAGCTTCAGTCTGTCTTGCTTCTGTCGTCGTCTCTTATTCTGAAATATGTCCACACTGCTGACGTCCCACTGCATTAATTGTTACTATCTTGCCTGAAACGTCTCACTCATGTATCACTCTCTTCTCACTCATGTATCACTCTCTTCTCACTCATGTATCACTCTCTTCTCACTCATGTATCACTCTCTTCTCATCATCGCTGACTGCAGCTCAACATCTCCCCCTAGAGTCACTAATCAGTAACTACAACAATGAAGTATCGGTGCAAGGTATCGGAGAATTTTTGCGAGTACGAGTATATTTTTATTTATTTTTTATTTCACCTTTACTTAACCAGATAAAAATACCCATTGAGATCAAGACCTCTATCACAAGGGTGACCTGGCCAAAGAAGGCAGCAGGACACGTCCACAAATAACAGCAATCCCGAAATAAACATTAAAATGAGAGTGCAAACTGTTTAGCAAATAAAGTACAATAGTGGTGACTTCAGTAATATGTAAAAAAAACAACAACTTCAGTAATATTTTAAAATTTAAAAACACGTCAGATGTAGTTTAAAAACACAGGCACTGCCGAAAGGATTCTCATTGTCGGTTTTTTAGAAATGAGTGAAAGGGTTCAAATGAAACAAGTTCAGGCATTTTCAGTTCAAATTGGAGGATATTCCACGCAGAGGGTGCAGAGAAACTAAAAGCTTTTTTCCCCCAAGTTAGTCCGAACACGAGGAACAGCTAGGTGCAAAGTGTCATTCCACCTTAAAGCATAATGGCTTTTAGCTCTCTGAAGAAATAAACAAATAACCAGGAACCAAGCCAAGAAGAGCCTTATAAATCAGTCATCCAGTGTGATTTATGAGATATATGAGAGCAGTATCTGCTAGAGTTGCCCCGATCCGATCACGTGATCGGAAATCGGGGCCGATCACGTGATTACAGACTCGATCCGGACTCGGACGTTATGAGCCGATCAGGAATCGGATATATATATACCAGGGTTTCCGTTGTCCGGTAATTGCCGGACTTTGTCCGGTAAAATATGCCGAAGTCCGGTATTTTATAATCTCTCCGGTCAAAATGTCCGGTGAAAATACTCACTGGCGCCGACATCCGCGTGTGCGTTGATTTATGGTTCCGCGTCGCACCGACGCAGAGTCTACGGCGTACGGTTCGCGGCGACGCGCACCCTACACCCGACCCTACGGCGTAGGCTCTGCGTTGGTGTGACGCAGAACCATAATTCCGGCTTAAAAGTAAACAACATGCGCCCAACTACCCGTGCATGACAGGCAGACACACACGGGGAGAAGAGACAATTTCTTTAATTTTTATTTTTTTTTAAAACTTTATCCTTATGAACGCAATTGTTATATAGGGTAGTCCAACTTTCCTTATTTTAATCAGAACACTTTCTTCTTTCCTCTTCGGCGTGGAGTAGTGGGCTTGGAGCGGCAGCCATCGGTTAGTTTTTTCTTTTTAGATCCGAGGCTTTGCGTAGATGGTGGCTTCCGCAACTTTCAGGCGCTTTTTCTGCGCAAGCAAGCTTTATAGATGAGGCCCCAGGACTGAAGCGGAGCTGCGGCGCCGACATTATGGTTCCGCGTCGCGGAAGGCTCTGCGTTGGTGTGACGCGGGAATATAAATCAACGCACACGTGGAGTAGTGGGCTCGGAGCGGCAGCCATACACCGCATGCGCGCAGAGCACGCCTGTTTGTTAGGCGTGCCCTATGCCCTGAAGCAGCCCTATGCTAAAAAAAAAAAAAGAAAAAGAAAAGAACATTTTTTTATACTGACTTAAGAATGTTCAAGCTGCCTACCTCCTATGTGCTCAGTTTACAGTACACATGTTAAAATATAATAAAAGGGTCATCCTGCATAATTTTCTTTTCTCTTCTTCATTTTTTATTGTTTTATAAAAGTATCGGATCGGGACTCGGTATCGGCAAGTCCTCAAAATCAAAGGACTCGGACTCGGACTCGGGGGCAAAAAAACCTGATCGGGACATCCCTAGTATCTGCCCCGGTATCAGTATCGGGGCATCCCTAAGAAAAACCAGCTGCATAAAGGGAGGGGTCTGGGTAGTAACTTTAGTTAGCACCAGTGTCCACACCGTGCTGGTTCCACCATATTAACCTGCAGACTCATCCATCCATGTCTGAGTTGGAGGCATTTAAACAGACAGTTTGTTCCTATGCTGTTAGGTCTCGCACATCACAGGTCCTTGTGGTGCCACAAAAGATGTCACCATTGAAGAACCAGTTAAAAAGAACCTGAGATAAGCCTTTTAAAACTGCAAGTGGTGAATGTGGTCATGGATGGTCAAGTAGGTGTTAGTTGTAAAGTTGCTTTCGTCAATGAAAGTTATGACTAAATATCGTCGTCAACTAACCTTTATCACCTGAGGAAAACAAGACGAGACGCAACGAAAATGCTGGTCATGGGACGATAATGATAATTAAATATATAATGCAATATCGTCGACGTATAAAAATTAGACTAGAATGTAGATTACAAAATAAAAACTCTGCTAAAATGTGTCTTAATTTTCATTGACCAAAACAAGACGAGACAAAATGTTTTAATGTCCATGTTTTCAGTAGTTTCTGGTTTAATGTCCATGTTTCCAGTAGTTTCTCTGGTTTAATGTCCATGTTTTCAGTAGTTTCTCTGGTTTAATGTCCATGTTTTCAGTAGTTTCTGGTTTAATGTCCATGTTTTCAGTAGTTTCTCTGGTTTAATGTCCATGTTTCCAGTAGTTTCCTCTGGTTTAATGTCCATGTTTCCAGTATTTCCTCTGGTTTAATGTCCATGTTTCCAATATTTCCTCTGGTTTAATGTCCATGTTTCCAGTAGTTTCCTCTGGTTTAATGTCCATGTTTCCAGTAGTTTCTCTGGTTTAATGTCCATGTTTTCAGTAGTTTCTCTGGTTTAATGTCCATGTTTTCAGTAGTTTCTGGTTTAATGTCCATGTTTTCAGTAGTTTCTCTGGTTTAATGTCCATGTTTTCAGTAGTTTCTCTGGTTTAATGTCCATGTTTTCAGTAGTTTCTCTGGTTTAATGTCCATGTTTTCAGTAGTTTCCTCTGGTTTAACGTCCATGTTTCCAGTAGTTTCTCTGGTTTAATGTCCATGTTTCCAGTAGTTTCTCTGGTTTAATGTCCATGTTTTCAGTAGTTTCCTCTGGTTTAATGTCCATGTTTCCAGTAGTTTCCTCTGGTTTAATGTCCATGTTTCCAGTAGTTTCTCTGGTTTAATGTCCATGTTTTCAGTAGTTTCTCTGGTTTAATGTCCATGTTTGCAGTAGTTTCTCTGGTTTAATGTCCATGTTTGCAGTAGTTTCTCTGGTTTAATGTCCATGTTTGCAGTAGTTTCTCTGGTTTAATGTCCATGTTTGCAGTAGTTTCTCTGGTTTAATGTCCATGTTTGCAGTAGTTTCTCTGGTTTAATGTCCATGTTTGCAGTAGTTTCTCTGGTTTAATGTCCATGTTTCCAGTAGTTTCTCTGGTTTAATGTCCATGTTTCCAGTATTTTCTCTGGTTTAATGTCCATGTTTTCAGTATTTTCTCTGGTTTAGTTCTGCTGGGTGACGTTAGTCCTCAATCCCAGTCGCTGCAGCAGGAATCAGATCCAGAAGATGCAGCTGGTTCACGACAATTAAAAACAAAGTTACATAGAGAAACGCGGGAATCTGCTCTGGAGCTGGGAGGAGAAGAAGATCCATCTTTGGATCCACTTTCCTACATAGACGTGGAAAAGAAAACCCAATGTGTCGTCGAAAAAGAAAAAGACGGGGGGAAATGCGGAAAAATAAATATGTTGTAAACTCAAATTAAAGTCTTCTGTATCTGGAATGAATGTATTCTTTAGTCTATAATAATGTAATAATAATAATAATATAATAACATAATACAACCGTTGACTAAAACGAGACTAAAATGGTCCTGGACAATTCTGACTGAAATAAGACTGAAAGTTGACACGACTAAAAGGAGAATGAACGTGACTAAAACTAATAAAAACTGAAATGATAGCTTGACCCAAAGACTAGACTCAAACTAAAATTGAAACCACCTGACAAAAACAGCACTAGTTAGTTGAGATGCAGCGTATGCAGCGTATACAGCGGGGAGCCTGCCAGCTTTTAGAGCCCACTTAACTTCTCAAGCCCAGATCACACATTTTTAATTTCTCCTTTCCTCCCATTCGCTTAGGGCAAACTGCACTAAGACATTTTTGCAAAATAAATGAAAACCATGTTGAAATCACAAGCATATTTCTCCACTTAGTGTTAACACTGTCATTGTTATGTGCCTCAAACCCTGTGTCATATTAAATAGTCGTGCCACTTTTGGTATAACTATTTGACACAATGTCCTTGGGAACGATAAAACCCTCTACTAACACCCCTGGCTTTACAGATAATCCAGTCTTAAATGATAGGACCAGTTGGAGAACATTTGAAATGTCTCTCCACTTCCCCTTTGGCCAACTCAAATCCAAATATGTGCAGATATCTTGCCTTTTCTTCATGGCATGACGAAGGCATTAAATGCTTCTCACACCTCTATAAAGATGAGGTTTTCCATAGCTTTACTGAACTGTCAACTCAATTTGATTTCCCATCATTCCAACTTTACTGCAACTTACTAGTTGGATACTGAGACACTGACAGTTGACAGCAATAAAATGAAGTTAGTTTTTATCTCTGCTGTGCCTTACTGTGAGAGTGCTGACAGCACAACACTGGAGCTGACGTGCCAGTCTGCCAGCATTCCACCTTAAAAATGCTTCCAGATAAAGACGCTCATGTACAAACGTGCAAATCCCACCCGAGGGCCCGTCTCCATCTGGCCCTCGTATGTTGTATCAGAATCAAACTGATACTCTAACTTTAGTTTTTTTAAAAACCCTAACAATTTGGCCCAGATTCTTTGTCTGATTGAAAACAACACTTAACATGGCCATTTCACTTGTGTAAGTATGCCAGGGACTAAAACATAGTCGTTGTTTTTTAATTTGAACCTCCCCTTCTAGCCTGCTTCATGTGAGGGTTAACCATTATCACGTCCATCTATTATCCCATTCTAAATCGATTCTCATTAATTCCTAAAAATCGATTCGTAAGATCGGATTTTATTTTTTTTTCATTATTACATTACAACTTTTGGTATTTTTTTGTTTATGCCCAAAAAAGGAATGTTTTGTTGGACACGAGAATAACTGGTGCCATGTTTTTGCCTTTAAATATGTTTAAAGGTATGAAAACATTAAAGTTTTCAGTTATAATTGCATAAATTGTGTATATTTCATTACTTTATATACTGTCTTGGGGTTACATTTGCATAAAATGCTAAAAACCAAATTCTCAAAAATCAAAAACTGAAAAAGAACGAAAAAGGAAAAAATAAAAACGGAATGTGGGAGAAAATAAAACCGATTTCATCCGTCTCTGTTTCCTCCCTGGATCTTTTTGATAATTCTGCCCCACGATGTTTCTGAAAGCAGTTCTATCAGCATTCTGGGAGCTGATTGGTCCTTACAGCATCATTAGCTGCCAATACTTGCTGTTGAATCTCAATATAATACTAGTATTAATATGTTGCATAATTACACAGTCATATAATTCATGCAACAGCCCAAAAAACAGTTTTAATAACACTAACCCAAATCAATATCGGATCGAATCGGATCAAATCTTAATAATGGATTCTGAATCTTAAGAAACGGAATTGAATGGATTCTTTCCATTTGAATGGATCCCCAGCCCTGATCCCATTCACTGATCAGGGTGGAGTTCCACCAGTCAGGAGGGACTGGGACTGCAGTGGTTTCTCCACATGGAGCTGGTTCTGGAAGCGGGTTAAGCGGGTTCCTGGACGGCTCCCTGGGGGAGGGGGTTTCAGGTGGGGGCTCAGGTCACACCCAGAACACACCAGAGGGATTATATCGTGGTTGGCTGCCCCCCTGAACAGAAGTGGTCTGAACGGAGCGGCTGAGGAGGACCTAGATGTCCAAAGCAAATCATAATAAAAGCTGGACTGGAATTTGTCAAAACTGGATGCAACTTGCCACCGTAGCAAAAGTGCTTACGTAACCTTAGAAGCAAGCCACAACGTACATGTACCACCTCCATTTTAATACATTTCAGTTCAATTCATAAATACTTTATTAATATTAATCAATTAAAATTCTTGTATAAGTAAAAAACAATCAGTATAACTGATTATTAGTGATGACTATTTTTTCCCACAGGTGCATAAACATGGATTATATTTAATCTATCTATATATCTATGAAGTCTATTCATGTCCTTACTTTACAGCACTTTTTTTTTTCAACATTATCTTTATTTGGTTTTCAAAATCCTTCCAATGATACACAAAAATAAGAGCTCTGACATAAAAAGAAACATCAAGGGCAGCTGAATTATTGTCCAGCATTCCAATCATATTCCCTTACAAGTCAGGTATTTATGAGATATCATAAAGCAACACTCAGTTTAGTTTTATATGAGAAAAGGAAAGAGAAAAAAAGAAAGAAAAACCCAAACAAAACAAAGTAATAACAATCAAAACAACAAAGGTTTCTCTATATTTCTTTACAGCAGACTTGTTTGCCTTGATCATAATAATCACAATAATCTCACCAAAACACATAACTGCATACTATATGAAAGAGAAAAACGGCAGATGTTGGTTTATGTCTGGTCATAGAGTCGTGGGTGTGCAGCCAGTGTGCAGATTCTCAGCCAGTGCTGCTGCCTCCACCTCCCTTCCACCTCCCTTCCACCTCCCCTCCACCTCCCCTCCCCTCCCCTCCACCTCCCCTCCACTGCTGGGGTTGCTACGGCTGCTCATGGTCATCAGGAAGTGCAGCAGCTCCCACTAATCCCCAGCATAACCAGCAGCCACCAGAGCACAGCTCTCCCCACAATCCTGGCCTGTGGTCTCCAACACCAAGCTCTGCCCACACCGTGTTCACTTGGGGATTAGCTAGGGTCGGGAAAACATGAATTTAGTAGAGCTACGATGAAGGAAATGCACTGACCGAGATGCATTTTTTTCTTTCTCAGTCAGTGCGTTTACATGGGAAGTTTAATTCCTCTTTAATTCAGAATTAATATTAAATCCGATTTTAAAATGAGTTGAAATTATCATGTAAACACCTAATTCTGAATGAAAATGGCCATTGCGAATTAAACTTAATTCCGAAGTAAGTGGCTGGTTTATTCTGATTTTAAATCAGAATAGAATAATTCCACGATCATGTATCCACTCATTCCTCTTTAAATTAATTCCGGTCTTTCTTTCTGCTCGTTCTCTCGTCCGTCTGTCTCCATGACGCTTATATTCCTGCTGGGCTGGTTTTCCAAACAAAGTTTCAAGATGCAGCAGCAGTAAACGCTGGTCAAGAACAGAGACCATTTATTTAATAAATAGAAATAATTAAAAGAACAGATGGAAACAGGAAACATCAAAATGGTGAGCTTTTCAAAGTTGTAGCGGCTAAGTTAGTTTTTCTTCCGGTAGTTTAACTTCCGGTCCCCCCCCTATCCAATCAGAACCTTCCCAACCCCCAGACCTGTAGAGGAATTGGAGAAAGACCATCAAACATGTTTTCCATGTAAACCTTAATTCAGAATTACTATTTCCATGTAAACTGGAAGGAAGATAATTTAATTCTGAATAACTGATTCCAAATTAAAAAACATCATGTAACCGTGGCCAGTGTGCTGAGCTGAGCTCACACTGTTCACTCATCAAATGGTAAACCTTTTCCTGATAGTTTTGTTACAGTAGGCGTTGGAACAGGGGCAGACCTTTTTTCCAGGAGTTTTTAGAAGCTTTCCACGACACACATCAGCCCTTATATCACCTGCTGCACCAGGATGTTCAGCACTAACCACAACCAAACCTCCATTCAGTCAATACAATTAACACTTACTCATGTTGTTGAAGGATTTCATTCTAATGAACTATATGTGTGTTTTCCTTCCTCCATCTTCTTCCTGCAGCCTGATAGACCGCATGCTTCAGAGGGACCCGAAGCGCCGAGCCTCTCTGGAAGAGATTGAGAGCCATACTTGGCTACAGGGGGTTGATCCGTCTCCAGCCACCAAGTACAGCACTCCTCTGGTCTCTCACAAGAATCTCTCAGAAGAGGAGCACAACAGCATCATCCAGCGCATGGTGCTGGGAGACATCGCCGACAGAGAGGCAATAGTCGAGTAAGTTTAGCCTTTTTCTCTGTTGTTCATATTGGACTCAACTCCACCCCACTGAGCCATCGTGTCCCACTCTGCCTCCATTAAACGTGACTAGGGTTGTCCCGATCAGGCTTTTTTTAGCTCCCGCTACGATCCCGATCACTTGAGTTTGAGTATCTGCCGATCCCGATTTTTCCCGATCCGATCACTTTTTTTTTCTTTCTTAAAAGCAAGCTAGAAGCTGTTTTAATTTCAGCTGTATCGCTGTTAATATGCCACTTTATTACGTTTTAATATTTTTTCAGGTGTAAAAGTAACCGTTAAGATCCCCAACCTGGGCTCAGTTTATCCAAATAATGGCTGTTAAGAAATTTGATCTGATGTTTTCGGAGATGAGAAGAGCCGCCGGCTCGGGAGCTGATTTATGGTTCCGCGTTAAATCGACGCAGAGCCTACGGCGTAGGTTACGCTGCGACACACACCGTTGGTGTAACGCGGAACCATAAATCAGCCTTTATTCTGGCGAGATCTGAAGATACAACGCAACAACGACCAAGCGAGTGATTATGTACATTCACAATGTACATTCAAAATATATATTTCTCGCTAGAATTGTAATCAAAACGCATTTTTATGCAGAAACTAACTCAAAATATTGATTTTATTCACTAAAAATAAGAAATGTCCGCCATGTTTTTTTGTTTGATTCAGTCTGCAAATGACGACGTAAAGCATTCTGGGAAATTTTCTCTAGCCCTCGGTCGGTGAGTCAGCATATGAAATCCCTCACTCTGAAGGGCTAGATTCATACACACTAGCCCTCGTTATGTCCTCTAGCCCTAGGTGAAAAGAGGAATTGGGACACCACTACCCTCACAGGAACGTGCAAAATGTAGGGGTAGGGATGAAAAGCAGGACTAGGGGGGGATTGGGACTGGCCCTATGTCTTGTTTATCTTATCTTGTATATTAACTTCATGGCATCGTATGACAGTCTATGGTATTTTTTTTACTGTTTCCTCTTGTCTTATGTACAGTGTCCTTGAGTGCTAAAAAAAAGTGTTTATTTTATGATGATTATTATTAATTTAAACGAGCAGCAGTTTTTTACCCTCCAGCTATGGGAGAAAGCTGCTGTGCCGGGACGTGCTGAAGATGGCGAACATGCAACTATTTAGCTGCAAAGGAGCCTTTGTACCCGGCTACAGCAGTTTGAATGATTTACGGTCTTCTCTGCAGATAATGATCTCTAGATGGAGCTTGTTTCAACTTGTTATATTATTGTTTATTCTTGCAGGTCATTCCCAGGTCTCAGTTCATCGTTAAAACGTTGTGACATGATTAAAGAGCTAGAACCTTTTGGATATCAAACATTTCCAGATTTAAAGGCGTATAATCCGTTTGGAGTGGTTTTCAGTTGTAGGTGTTTTTTAGTGTGAGCCACAAATGTCATCTAAAGCTCCAGGACCATTCCATCATCCTCTGTTTGTTTGTTAGGTAGAACATACAATGTTTGTACTGAGCTCAACATCATCTGAACATCAGTCATCACTGTTTTCTCTCTCATCTTTTTTTTTACTACCAAGACAAAGCATTTTGCCGTCGTGCAGTTACCATTGTGTTATCTAGCGCTGAACATGTGCACATATCCGCCAACACCTGCTGTTCTGGGCTGACCAAAAGGGAATTGGCCTTAAGTCCCTTAATTTTTTGTACAGTTTTGTATATTTTTAAAGTTATATTTGTATTGATATGTGACATTACATATTCTTCTTTTATACCCTCTAGTTGCATTTGAGAAGGTAAACAACTGATTAAATAATCAGTTTCATAGCGCTTACAAATCCAGGTTGTAGACCAGTTTTGTTCAAAACTTCGTCACAAAGTCAATCCACACCTGAGCTCCAGTTTTTCTTTTCCAGCCAAGGCACTTTAATCTGGTTCCGTAAATAGATTGGAAAAGGATCAAAAGTATTCAGGCAGTTTATCCATAACTCCCAGGCAGCTTACCCCCCGTTGGCGCCCTGCAGCAGTTGCTGTGAGCGCAGCAGACGGTGGCAACTGTCCACATGTTCAGCTCTGGACCAGACACACTAACACAGCCAGAGACTCGTGCAGGTGTTGATCAACTCTGCACGCCTGGCAGACCCAGATCGGTCGGGGGAGCCCTTCAATATATATAGGTCAAATTAGAGATGCAGCGATCAGGATTTTGAGGGCCGATCACCGATCTCCAAAATCAGTATCTGCAGATCCCCATATTTCCGATCACCGATCACAGCGTGAAATCCATCAATTCTTCAATATTGTTGTCATGTACACAACACTGACATTGTATTATTATGTATAAAAATTAGGAGATGAGAAAGTATCATGAATTGTCTGTTTTATTGCAGGCATAGGCAATGTGCAATATTTCACATTAGAGACTCTTAGAGACGATTTAGACTCGCTTGCAAAGAGTAAGTGTAGCTTAGTAGTTTAAGATTTCCTGTGGTAATAATTACATTTACAACATGTGCACCAACCCAGACAACAGCAGACATGTCACTCTCTAAAAGTTGATACAAGTTGTAAACTATAAAACTTAGTTTTCCTGTGGAAAGAGGAATTAAATCTTAAAATAAAAATGTATTATGAAAAAATTATTTAGCTTTGTGAAAGCTTTAGCTTTAGCGATCCGCCGCGTGTGAGCAAACTATTGTGAGTGAAGCAAAACTCTTCATACTAGAATTCCAAATGTCCCTCGTGAAGCGACTGACACGACTGTCGTCCTGCATGAGGGTTAGGGTTGGATGTCACTGTATATAGTTTGGTAAAACTTCGGCGGACATTCATCAGTGAAATATTAACAACTTGGCAGGTCGTTCCAGTGCAGTGCGTTCCGCGGATCCAAGCAGCTACGTTTAAACCCGATGTCTTCTACAACTGAAAGCGGCTGATGAGCAAAGTATATGAATTTATTACCGTACGATGTAGTTCGTTATTTTTCTTGCTGTAGTTTATAGGTCTCTGTTACGTTCAGCTGAGATAGCAGATACCGATCGGTTTCCGATCGATCGGTGCATCTCTAGTATTAGGAAACATTTTGCTTGAGCAGAGTAATGTACATCCTTTGCTTGAATTTATAATTTTGTACAATTATTTTATCGCAGGACAGTGAGGAAACCACACACCTTTTTAACCTTTACTTCCATCCTGCCAGTGCAACTGTTGCGCTGTATTGTTTTCTTTTGTACTTGCATCCTGCATTGTTAGTTTGAACAAGTGCCAAGCTAAAAAGATCAAGTACGAACTTAGCATAAAACCTCCAAAACACCCTCCTCCTGGACAAACATGCAAAATATACATTTAAATTGTATTGAACATCAATATAAAAAAAATGAATAAATGGTTTAAACTGCTTTATTCTCTCATATTCCTTTAAATTTGTGGATTATAGTTTTATTCATCCCCAGGCTGCACAGGCAGCTTTTCATACATTAGCTGCTTGTCCAGTCCGGTTAGGCTTTAAATGCCTCACTGACCTGTCAACAACAGCAGAGGGAAGTTAATGTAGGGCTTTTTGGATCGTTCAAGTACTCCCTTTTTTAAGAAAATATGTCAAGGATTTGTTGAATTTGCTGCTTTTCTTTTCATAACAAGGTCAAGTAGGAGGCCATGTCATTGTTGTTTTTAGAGCTGGCTTTATTCAGACCATCCTTTATGAGAGGTGTTTCGCATCTTGCTTTCCATTTGTGCGCAGGCCTGAATGTGATGTGTTGTTGCAGGGCCTTGGAGACCAACAAGTACAACCACATCACGGCCACGTACTATCTGCTGGCGGAGAGGATCCTGAGGGAGAAGCAGGAGAAGGAGGTCCAGACCCGCTCCTCCAGCCCCAGCAACATCAAGGCGCAGTTCAGGTAAAACAGACAACAAAACAGCATCATAGAGTACATGGGAAGTTTAATTCAGAATTAAAATGAAATTAAAAGATCTGTTAATTAAAAGATCAGATGGCAGGAAACATAAAAATTGTGAGCTTTTCAAAGTTGTAGCAGCTAAACGGCTAAGTTAGTTTTTCTTCCGGTAGACGTAACTTCCTGTCAGCTCCCCTATCCAATCAGAACCTTCCCAACCCCCAGACCTTAAGAGGAATTGGAGAAAGCCAATCAAACGTGTTTTCCATGTAAACCTTAATTCAGAATTACTATTTCCATGTAAACGCGAAGGAAAATAGTTTAATTCTGAAATATTCAATTCTGAATAATTAATTCCGAATTAAACAACATCATGTAACCGTGGCCATTGCCACATAGAAAGCAGCCTTTTCCATGCCAGCACAGAAACCAAGGCTTTTGATTCAAACTTCCTCATGACCAGATATCCTTTTTATGGTCATGCAAGTAGTGGCATGACCATATTGCAATCGTCCAATTCCGTACTTTTTACTCTCCCATACTTTTTCGTAAAGCCATCATTCAAACGTTCAAACACTCGGCTCGATTGGCACTAAATGACCGTACAACCCCATTATGCCAATTATTACAGTTTTTGCGATTTTTAACTTTCAATTTAAAAAAAAGTTCCATTTGACTTTGGACGCTTGTTGCTACGCAACATATTCAAATTACATGAAGCTGTGATTTATGTAAATTTTAAGTCAAAATGCCTGCCAAATGGCCCCATCCCCAAAGGTTTATTAACAACCCTAAACCACACTCCCTGCGGGGAGCACAGGAATGAATGGAATACAACCGTAAACACCTCAAACTGACATAGTACCACCCCGAACACAACCACTACAGCCCCAAACCAAAGCAGCAAGAGGGGACGAATGGGCAGTAGGGCATGCCCTTATCAACATTTCCTGAAATGTTCTAGTTGGTGCTTGTAATGGTATCTCAACTGCGGTGCGAGAGCCTGAAAAAGGATATCTGCCTCACTGGGCTCCAACTCCACTCTGCTGGGCTCAGTCACAGTTACTTAGGAGAAGTTACATCATCAGCCTGCTGGCTTTAGGGAAAGCAGAGAGGAGGAAGTAGTCTGAGGTGCGGGAAGATAAATGGTCTCTTTCTGATAATCGACTTTTATCCTTATAGAGGGTCTGCATTGACGTCACTTCCTCACTGGACCAGCCCCCTTACTCACACTGAGTGGTAAAACATCAGCAAAAACAGCTGCAACTAGTGGAGAAGACGGGATAACAGCCGATTATCGGCTTAAATTAAACGCAGTTGGACTTGACAGTGACCCGTACAGTTACCCCAAGAAACCAGTGGTCCATGGACATTAATATTTGGCCACAAATCCAGTTTCCTGATATTTATATGTACTTAATTCCTCCGCCGGGGAAATACACGAAGCAAAGCTTGAAGGCTTACAAAAGTCTTGACGCTTGGTCCGACTTCAAGGCAGGATTTGTTGGTGAAATGAAAGTGATGAGGACACGGAATTTTATGATTTGACCGTTTAACGTTACCTACCCAAAAATCCAACATTACCTGATACAAAATGGGAACCGCAAATCCACGTTTCGGTGCCTGGAATCCAGTTGTTTCTGCGAATTGCAGCGATCCATTTGTCTCGATTAAAGCTAGGGTCTACGATTTTACATATTGTACATTTTTATCAAAATCATTTATACAGTTGTTATGGCCCAATAGTGTTACCTATGAAATATGATTAGCAAAAAGAACCAAAAGAAAATATTTCTTCTATCTGCTGTAATCCTGCAAAGAAGTCAACCAATAGGTGCCATTCGGCCCGAAGGGCGCCTATTGGTCAATTTGTCAGTGATTGGACAGTCCTCACCCTACTCCCTGTAACCCGCTGTGAAGTCGCATCTGTGACGTCATGCACATTCCCTCTATATGGGCAACCGAGAACTGCTAAACACCCCATGAGGGGGCAGCAGGAGATGGTTTACAGACCTGGGTGTTACCGTCTCATCTCAAAACCTGATGAGAAGGAGAGTTTGCCAAATGCACATGGCTCTCAGAAAATGGTGGTGGTGGAGAGGGTTGTGACTTGGTGAGGGTGGATTTGGAGCCGATGAGAAGAGCCTCAGTTTTATTGCCCTTGAGTTTTAGAAAAACTTTGCTCATCCAGGTTTTGATGTCATTCAGACAGTTAGGGAAGTGGGAGGAATAGCAGCAGTGGGTTTGGAGGAGATATAGATCTGTGTGTCGTCGGCGTAGCAGTGAAAATGGACCCCGTGGTGACGGAGGATTGAGCCCACGGGTAGGAGGTAGATACTCTACTCTGAGGTCGACCTGTGACGTTAACGTATCCTAACAGCTCGTTGAAACACATTTCTGCAGACTCAGGTGCCCCCAAACAAAAGGACCAGCTTAGGTGGTCATATACGATAATCATACAGAAACACTCAAGGAAAGTAATTATAGGAATAATTCAGCCTAATAAATCGATCTGATTAGAGTATGTTAGTGAGAGAAAGCTGCTTGTGTTGTAAAAGTGCTTTGAGTGTTCCTTTTGACTGGAAAGATGCTGCATAAGCACATTGTTGTTGTTGAAAGAGTGTTTCCTTTAAGCATACATCGTTCTTTCCTGTTGGCCAGGCCTACAGTACATATTTGATGAAACGGGCTGGTAAATGGCTTGATATAAAAGACACTGGACCCTGGACATCCATTAAGCTCTGCTGCCATCAGCCATTAGACAAACATGCTTCTCTTTTGTGGAGATTTTTGACCCTGATCCAATTTCTTTGGCATTGAGTATCTCCCTATCGAATACTCACAGTTCCTAGATGCTAACTGTTGGTGGTTTTCCCAAAAATGTCAAGTAAACAACCTAATAACTGAAGGATGTAAGCATCTCGCATGACTGGACAGTGTAATGTTTGCCCGTGCAGTTAAGAAAAATGTGTTTTATATTGTCAATAATCTTTTGAGTCTTAAAATCTTCCCATCGCTACGAACCGTTGACAATAGTGTGACTACAGCATCCATCAGGTCACTCTAAACTAAGGATGCGCCATAGTTGGTCCCTCAGTCATCCAAGTATTTCCTTGTGCTTCCTTGCCAGCATTGTTCCTCTGGTTATAAAAGGAAGAGCCAGAAGAGAAGAACAAATAAGGAAGAGAAGAGCAAGGAGGCTTAGCACGACAGCTGTGCTTCTAAAACATTGGCACGACTCTCCAAGCGTTAGTCCCTCTGCTCTGAAGGGCGTTTTTTAAAGCTCTGCTGTCCCTCCAGTGAAGTGAGAGTGAAACGGACCTGCGTGGGTTCAGGTGGTACTGCAGGAGTCCCAGCTGATCAAGTCCATCTCTGGAACGAGATGTGAGGAAATGTGGGGCGTCACACTTTCCAATGCTGAGTACATGGCACCAGGGACTTAAGGCTGAGCCTGGATGGGGCTGCGTGTATCTGCGTCAGCATTTTCCTTTATACTGCCATAGCTTACTGTATCTGATGTCTGAAGTTCATTTGGGATGTTGTGTACAGACCAGTGGTCTGTCACACGGACCCGTATATGTGGGCAAAGAGAGGAATATAAGGCAATCCCTCACTATATCTTCACTTCCTGTGTCAATAACGTTGGTTGCTTAGCAACAATGCTGAGAACGGCCAATGAACTTCAGCAGCAGGTCAAGAGCGGGAGCCTTTGATAAATCGTTATACAGTTCTCAGATATAATCCATGGTGGCATGTCGGTTTAGAAGAATCTTTTTGCCCAGAAGAAGAAAGAGCGACAACGACTTCAATTCAATTCAATTTTATTTGTATAGCGTCTAATACAACAAAAGTTGTCTCTAGGCTCTTTCCAGAGACCCAGAACATGAACCCCCGAGCAATTATTACATAAACAATGGCCGGTAAAAACTCCCCTAGTGGGAGAAAATCATTAAGTCAAACAGTGGCAAGAAAAACTCCCCTTTAGGAGGGAAGAAACTTGGACCAGGACCTGGATCATAAGGGGGGAGGAAACCTGGACAAGGACCTGGATCATAAGGGGGAAGAAACCTGGACCAGGACCTGGATCATAAGGGGGTAGAAACCTGGACCAGGACCTGGATCATAAGGGGGTAGAAACCTGGACCAGGACCTGGATCATAAGGGGGTAGAAACCTGGACCAGGACCTGGATCATAAGGGGGGATCCTCCTGCTGAAGACCAGACTGGGGGGGGTCAGGGACGTCAGCAAGCACAGCAGACATCCACACAGGCAGGTGGAAGCAGCAGCGGGATAGCCAGAGGTGGGGCAGGCAGGTGGAAACAGCAGCGGGATGGCCAGAGGGGGGCAGGCAGGTGGAAGCAGCAGCGGGATGGCCAAAGGGGGGGACCGCAGGCAGGTGGAAGCAGCAGCGGGATGACCAGAGGTGGGGCAGGCAGGTGGAAGCAGCAACGGGATGGCCAGAGGGGGGCAGGCAGGTGGAAGCAGCAGCGGGATGGCCAAAGGGGGGGGACCGCAGGCAGGTGGAAGCAGCAGCTGGATGACCAGAGGGGGGCGCAGACCAGCACGCAGCTCCTCAAGCTCCGGCCTGCAAACATGCACAAAAGAGAAAAAAAAGGGGGCCAGCACAAGAAACTACAGGAATGATGGACAAAAATTATGGCTATGAGATACTTAACTTTATGAATAAATAAAAATGGAAAAGGAGAAGAGAGGAAGCGAAGAGGAGAGGAGAAGAAGGGTGAGAGGAACCGCCCAGTGGATCATGTCGGTCCCCCCTGCAGCATAGGCCTATAGCAGCATATCTACCACCAAGCTATATTTGAGACTAACTATTATAGTCTTGTTCTATAGCTGCAACTATGACTACTGACTCTAACAACGACCCATAACTGTGTTTTTCTCTGGAAAAACACACCTGCACCGTGGGCTTGAGAAGAAAAAGACACTATAGAGTGAGTCAAGATGCAGCAGCATCAGAAGAGGAGTGAAATACACGCCAGTCACAATTTAAAAAAATAAAGGTTACTACTTTGCGGATTTCACCTATCACGGATTCTTTTTGGAACATAACCCCAGGAATTACTGTATACGTCTTCTGTATTACTGATTTGAAAATGAATTTTGTTTATTGCAGTAAATAAAACCGTTTGTTGACCACTGCTTTCCATCTGAGCTGAATGTCTGTGTGTGGCCTCTTTAGGCAGTCCTGGCCCACCAGGATGGACATGCACCAGGACATCGAGGACAGTTTGGCAGCTTCGTCCATCTCTCACGCCGGGGGCCCCCAGTCCCCCGCCCGCAGCGCAGAGAGCCTCCTCAACGGACACCGCTCCAAAGGCCTGTTGGAGCTGGGCCGGCGGGAGGACAGCTCGGTGACCGACTCGCCAGGACCCCCCCAGGTACGCCTGCAGCACCCGACGCTGTTGAAACATCTTCCAATAAAACCAAACCAGATCCCAACTCTCAGCTTCAAAGAGGGGAAAATAAATTACTTAGCCCTAGGCCTGTGTTTGAAAAAATCAATTTTCCGATTCTAAATCAATTCTCCTATTAATTCCTAAAAATCGCTTGGTATGTCCTATGGGGCAGTGCCCCTTGCCCCGGGGCGGCCCCCTGCCCCAGGGCGATGCCCCTGTCCCAGGGCGATGCCCCTGTCCCAGGGCGATGCCCCTGCCCTAGGGCGGCGCCCCCTGCCCCAGGGCGATGCCCCTGCCCCGGGGCGGCGCCCCTGCAGATGCCGTATGTGTGATGACGGGCGGAGAACGTCAGGTTTGATGGGGTCGTTGACGTATGTCTCTGATGTGTCTGTCTGCTTGTCCTTTGTTGTTGCAGGGAGCCTTCGCCGCCAGCTCGACCTCGGCCCCCGCTGCCGTCTCTGGGACCACCAGGGCGCCCGTCCCCTCCACTTCGGCCGCCCCCAAGCAAAGAATCTGCTTATTCAGGTCTGAACATCACAGGAAACATCTCAACAAACACCAGTTTGAACACGTGTGTGCTGTCCCCTCTGGATCTGCAGTAGCTCTATAATGACACACGTCTATATTTAGCTCGGCGCCGTCGTCTGCCAACGACCCCACCTTTAGCATGAACTCCAATCAGATACACCACCGTTAGATTGCAGCTCTCCACGTCACAGCCGCAACATCAGAAAATGCCACATGGGCCTACGTGTTGAAGTTGCCATGGTAACAGTAGATGTAACCGGAGCCGTCGTTGAGGCCTAAAGGTCAGAGAGGCTTGGAGTTTCCACAGCGTCATGCAGCCACACGTGTCTTGGTATCATCGTCAGTTCCTCCGTCTTTATCCACCAAGAGGGGAGATAATACGCGTCTGCCGTGATGATGCCAGGAAAGGGCAGAGACGGTGACGAGAGCAGTTACTGACACGACCTTGGTGTTTGGTGAAGTAGGGAATGCTGGGAAACCTTTACTTTACCTGGCTTCAACGTCATGGCTTGGTTACGCCACCTGAGCGGCACCAGCATCACTTCTGAGTCTTTAACGATGCACACTGTCCTGTTTGACCTGAAGTAGCTAACAAGAAGCTGCCTAACAGTTTAGCAAGCTCGCTAATAGCGTTGCATTCCACCAAAGACGTGTGTGCGAAGACGCTCCCATTTACTACTACTCTCATTTACTACTACTGTTATTTACTACTACTCTCATTTACTACTACTCTCATTTACTACTACTGTCATTTACTACTACTGTCATTTACTACTACTCTAATTTACTACTACTCTCATTTACTACTTCTGTCATTTACTACTACTGTCATTTACTACTACTCTCATTTACTACTACTGTCATTTACTACTACTCTAATTTACTACTTCTGTCATTTACTACTACTCTCATTTACTACTACTCTCATTTTAGTAATACTGTCATTTACTACTACTGTCATTTACTACTACTGTCATTTAATACTACTACTACTGTCATTTACTACTACTACTACTGTCATTTACTACCGTATTTTCGCGACCATTCGGCGCACCATGTGGAAATGCGCACCCTCAGTTTTTTGGATTTAAAACACATATGGCGCACCGACCGAAAATGCGCTGTCTACACACACACGCGCAAGCATACACATGTGCGTATTTAAAAATAGAGCGGGAGCAAAACTTAGTTGGATTGTACTTTATTTAAGTTATTACATTAGGGGGGGGGCATTGCTGCCTTGGTCCTCCGTCGCTGGGCGGGGGCCGAGTGCCCCTGCGGATGTGGGGACTCCGTGACCCTTGGGGTGTCCGCCGGGGTGGCCCCGGAGGGTGGGGCCGGGTCCGGGGATCGGGCCTCCCCTGACCGGGGGGTGCACGGGCGGGCGCCATTCCCAGGTGTCTATGTCTTATGTTGTCAGTATGAATGGGGGGATGTTGGACCGTTTCCCCCTCCGTCTGGGGGCTCCGGCGGCGCCGGGGGAGCCCGTGGAGGTACGGTGGGGCCCTGGCCTGGCTCGGAGGGCCTGCCCCCGTCTACTGGATGGCCGGTGGGGGAACGCGGGTGTCTTACCAGGGCTGGTCCTGCTTCCTGGCTTCGGCCTCCGCTCCCCCTCCTTCCCCCCCTACACGATTTATACACACATAGGCTAAGGGGCGGGGGGTCCGGGTCGTGGCGGGTCATTGTCCCGCGTGGCCCGACACTCCCCGCCTCACGGTTTTAACAGCAAAGTAGACACTGCACATTCAACACTTAATAAATACATTTGATAAGGACACGTAGTTCGGGAGGGGGGGGGGGGGTCGGTGTCAAATCGATACTTGGCCCTCCCCCTCCCTGTTTTTATGGCATTAATCACATGCACTCAACACCAGGGGCGGGAGGGGGTCCCACATCACCTGCGTTCCCTCGCCGGCCTGGGATAGGTGGGTCGGGATACCCGGGCCTGGCGGGGCTCGCCGTGCAGCCTGGGGTGCCTTCTGGTGGTGCTGGACCCCCCCAGGGAGGGGGAAACGATGCGTGATTGTGTGTCTGTTACACTAATTACATTAATCAAACCCATCGAAATCTTTATCCTCTGTTTCTGCATTCATCCGAGCCTGATCGCGCTGACACCGGGAGAACTGATCAGCTGCGACGGCCAGAGCCCACAGCTCTCTGGCCGCGCTGCAGCCGAGTCACTTTCCATGCCGTGCGGCCCCTCGGAAATGATGCCGGCTTTTGCAAAAGCCCGAAAAACAGTCCAACCCAGCAGACACGTCAGCCCACGCATCTACAATCCTTCAACAGTAAATGACGGAGCCCCTTTGACCGAGCGGCAGCCGACCTCCCAGCCCGCGGGGAGGTTGGCTGCCGCTCGGTCCTCGTCGGTCTCTGGGGGCACCTCTGTGCCGCCTCTGGGGCACAGCTCCCCCGGGAGCCGCGTCTCCTTCTCCTCCCTGTCCGCTCCAGGTATCCCACCACGGAGCCGCCGCCGGGCAATCACGGGCAATTCACGCTCTCATGGTGGTCCCTTCTACGTCCGCAAATCACGGGCAATTCACGCGCCCCCCTTCCCCCTTAACTTCTCCTGGTGGCCTCAATTACGTCCGCCTTATGGTTCCGCGTTAAATCGACGCAGCCCTACGCCGTAGGCTCTGCGTCGGTGTAACGCAGAACCATGAATCAGCCTTTAAATAATACAATGGGCGCATTGCGTCATTGGGCACGCAGTATTTATTTTTTTTTTTTTTTAAATAAGACGTTTATATGCGCCTAATGGTCGCAAAAATACGGTACTACTGTAATTTACTACTACTACTACTACTACTACTACTGTCATTTACTACTACTAATACTACTACTGTCATTTACTACTACTACTACTGTCATTTAGCAGAGGCTTTTATCCAAAGCGGCTTACATCTGACACACACACACCATGTTGGCAGACCTGCAGTCCTGCTGTAGCTTATGGGGATCCTAATTAAACAATTAAACTATAGACACCACATACAGGATTCCCGAGAGCGGCTCGTAGATGCCAGCGAGCCGCGCGGCGCTGAGAGCCACAGTGTGCATCGCTGTGCGACAGCATCCTAACCTTGTTTGTGATCTTCAGGGTGGAAGAGGACGAGGAGGAGGAGGAAGAGCAGGAGCCGTCCCCCCTCCCAACGGTAATCCTGCGGAGGAAGCCCCCCTCCATCACCAACCGCCTCACCTCCAGGAAGAGCGCGCCCGTGCTCAACCAGATCTTCGAGGAGGAGGGCGAGTCCGACGACGACTTCCACACGGACGAGGGCCTGCCGCCCAAACTCAGCCGGCTCAAGATGAGCCTGGCCGGCGGCGGGGCGGGCAGCCTGGCCCCGGGGGCCGCGGGGGCCCCTGGCGCCCCCTCCTCCTCCTCCTCGTCCCCGGGGGCCCAGCACAAGCGCTACCACCGTCGCAAGAGCCAGGGCCGGGGCTCGTCCTGCTCCAGCTCGGAGACCAGCGACGACGACTCGGAGAGCCACCGCCGCCGCCTGGACAAGGACTCGGGCTTCGGCTACGGCTGGAACCGCAGGGACAGCAGCGAGGGGGGGGGACGGGGGCGGCAGCAGCTCGGGCCAGGGCAAGCCCCCGTCCCCGGGGGGGGGCTCCTCCGGCCCGGACAAGGACAGCCCTCCCGGCGCGGGCGGGGACACCGGGGGAGAGGGCGGCGGCGGCGGCGGCGGCGGCGGAGGGGGGGGGCGGGCCGGGCGGAGGGGGCGGGAGGGGGCAGGACGGCCCCCCCCAGCTGCTCCAACAGCAGCTCCCAGCCCTGCCTGTCCCTCCCCCGGGCCTCCCGCACCTCCAGGAGCCAGGAGCTGGTGGAGAGCCTGAAGCTCATGAGCCTGTGCCTCAGCCAGCAGCTGCAGGGCCCCCGCGGCGGCCGGGGGGGCCGCGGACGCCTCATCCTGGACCCTCGCGGCGTCAGGCTGTGCGTGGGCCCCACCATCACCCTCCCCACCACCACCGGCAGCCTCCGCACCAAGACCCAGGCCCCGGCCGGCCCCCACGGGCCCCCGGCGGGGCCCAACCTGGGCCTGAAGAGCGGCGTGCTGCAACTACCTCTCTGTGAGAAAACCATCTCCGTCAACATCCGGCGGGGGGGCGGCCCCAGAGACGCTCTGCTCTGCAGCTCCGCCCCCGCCAGCTGCTGCCAGGTCATCTGAACTCTGACCCCGCGGACCCCGGACCCCCCCCCCATCCAGCCTCGCTCCCACATCCATGTAGCACCTTATAATGTCATAATTTCCTGAAAATGTAATAACGCCTGAAAATTTAATGAAATTTGCACTTAACTCAATCAAAAATGTAATAAAACCCAATGATGTAATAACTTCACCAATAATGTAATAAAATATCCTAACAGATATTGTAATTACATCTTTACCTATAATGTAATACCTTATTACATTATTGGGAATTTATTACATGCTACTCAAAGTCTGCAATTTAACCCAATAGTCATTCTGGTGTTTCAAATCCAGCGTAAATAACATTCTTAGATACTTAAAACACAAAATGTAGAACTCTGGACTGAAAATGAACATATATATTACATTATTTGTCAAGTATTACATTTTCAGTTTTGGAGGAAAAAAAAAGACCCACCTGAAAATGTTAAATTCCCAAATAATAAATTCCAAATGTAATAAGGTATTACATTATCGGTAAAAATGTTATTACAATATCAGTCAGGATATTTTATTACATTATTGGTGAAGTTATTACATTATTGGGTTTTATTACATTTTTGAATGAGTTAAATGCAAATTTTATTACATTTTCAGGAAATGATTACATTATAGGAGCTACAAAGCATCATCGCTCATCTTTTTAATTTGACTCAACTGCACTTTGACATTTTGAAGAATGTGCTTAAAGAACGAGGGACGGTTTAGAGTTGGGCTGCTCTGGGATTGAATTAGGAAGAATCTTGAGTAGAACGATGACTCGTCATAAACCTGGGGAACATCCAAAAGAGTGTAAATATTGATGACTTTAATATTTCAGTTACTTTCAAGTCTGAAAATAATATGAGGAAGTTCTGTTGAGAATGAAGTCAGGTGATGAAGATGTGCCTGGAACCAGAGGTCACCGGCTGCAGCTGCAGCTGCAGCTACCCAGCACCGTTTGGTGAAGCCCCTCCCTCCCTCCCTCCCTCCCTCCCTCCCTCCCTCCAGCTCACAGATCCACATATCTGACGGGTCCAGGTCTGGGATACGAGGGGGGCGCGTGCACGTCTGCCATCCAAGCGCACGTGGGGACGGTCTCGGCCAACGTGGTGGCAAATGCTTGGCCGTTTTAATGGAGCGGCCAGGGAGTCTGGGATGCAGGGGGGTGTGGATAGATCTGTAGGCATCGTCTTCTCTGGGTCAACTCCAGCGCTGCTGCAGCCAGTAAAACGGGTGTAAATGCAGCGGATTGCATAGGATTTCTGTAGTCCAGGAACTAGTGGGGGGGGGGCAGTGGGACACGTGCAGGTCGCCCCAGGTCAGTGCCTTACCTTCCCGCTGTCATCTCGGCTCCTTCTGACCTTAAAACCAGCTCATGAGGCGACGCATCATCCCAGTGGAGCGGTTGTTAGGGACTAGACCAACATGTTGAGGTAGGAACTCAGTCTCTAACACGTTACTTTGGGCGTGAAATGGAACCTTTTCCTCCCAGTTGAACGTGTTGATCCTTCCCTTAAAGAGTCCCAGTTCTCCTGTGAACGTGGCGTTGTTCCGTACACAGACTCCAGTTCCAGCGGGACTCCTCTCACACTGCCACTACTTCCTGTGCTGGAGGAGCTGCACATCATGCAGCCATCCCTCTCCCGGGCCCCCCGGGGGCCGGGGGCCTGGTGGTCTCCTCACGTCTCCCAGCGTGTCCATCACGGGGGAACTCAGAGATAAGAGTCTGGACTCAGTCTGGAATCCTCCTTTCAAACCAGCCCCTGATCTGTCGGCCACAACCCTTTAAACCACCTCTGTGGAGGCGGAGAGGCGGGACACGTTCTGGTCTGTACGGAAGAGTAAAGGGCCCAGGCAGGAGAAAAATAAAATAATATTTTAGAGGAGGAAGATTTTTTTTTCATTATGCACTTTGAGAAAAAAGTCGAAATGTCGAAAAAAAAAAAGTCAAAATGTCGCGATTAATGTTGAAGTACAATTTCGAAAAGAAAAAAGTCGAAATGTCGAGATTAATTGTAAGTGTCTTTCCAATGTCACTAACTTGGTGGTGCATGTCATTGCAATTTATTGATCGATGCCAGGCTTGGCTCTCACAAATCAATGTCCACGTTGCTTTTGTTTCGTTTATTTCTCCGGTCTTTAAGTCCAGCAAATACACCTCCGTTTGCTATTAAGCAGCCTATAATTTCACACTGCTACTATCACCTCAGCCTCGCCTCAGCCACGCTCAAAAACTGTTTGCTTCTCATTAACGTGGCTTAATAAATGCACTTCCACAGGAAAAAACATTTACAACAAAAATAAAGAAAACACACATAGGAAAATGGCGAATAAAGTTGAGATGTTGAGAAAAAAGCCGAAATTTCGACTTTATTTACGAAATTTTGACTTTATTCACGAAATTTTGACTTTTTCTCGAAATTTTGACTTTTTTCTTGAAGTGCACAATAAAAAAAAAAGTTTTCTCCTGCATGGCCCTAATACTCTTCCGTAGTCCTGAGTGACGAGGAGAGGAGGATGTTTTTAGTCCTGATTGCCGCTGGGAGGAAGCTTCCCCCTCACCTGCCCCGTGCGCTTGGACACGCTTTGTGTATATAGATTACGACGAAGAGTAAAAGTTTATTTTTTAAAACCTGTACAGTTTTTTTTGACGAGCCTGTGTGAATGTTTAAGTCTTTTCCCCTCCTTGGTGTGTGCGTGTGCGTGTGTCTGTGTGTGTGTGTGTGTGTGTGTGAGCAGGAACCCAGGACAGATACGGGGGGGGGGGGGGGGGTTTAAACGGGGAACTTCTTTAAGGGCATTGGCAATAAGCTACAGCGCGCGTTGCAGCTATTTGTACAGAAACGTGTTCATTTTGCTTCATTTCTGTCTGTTTTTTTAAGTTCCAAACATGTGGCCTCTCCGGCTGCTCGACAAGAGACGAAATCATTTTAACTATTTTTATTTGCTACTTTTTTGTTACCTGAGACTTGTCTGAAAGAACCAAATGTAAATAGAGTTGTAAATATGGTGCTCTCTCTCTCTCTCTCTCTCTCTCTCTGTCCGTGTGGAGCGGCCGGCGGGACCCCCGGGGCCCGGCGGAGGGCCGGGGGCCGGCCGGCCCGACAGTGACTAGCCTTATCATCACTGTAGTAATAATGTTGGGTGTCTTAGCTAAAAAAGAAACTTGAACAAAGCTGGTGGAGGAAAGGCCAGGCAGCTTTGTTACCTTCAGGTGTCTGTGTCTCCTCAGCGTATCCAGGTGAACGATGTGCATGTGTTTCAGTGTGACGGAGAGATGCAGATATGTTACCGGACCAAAAAGAGCTGACGGGAACGTCCTGTGTATTATTCTGTACTTGGTACCTGTTGTCAGACGTTACATATAGCCATGGTAATATCCCAAATAAAAGTGGAAAGTTGTCTCTGCTGCCGGTCTCTGAGTCTTTGTTTGATTTATTTAGGATCCCCATTAGCAACAGCATTAACTATTCTGGGGTCCAACATACACACGAATTAACACTTAATACATAACAGACATACATTCTACATGACCAGGGCTCGGCAACCTGTGGCTCTAGAGCCGCATGCAGCTCTTTAGCGCCGCCCTAGTGGAGCTTTTTCAAAAATGTTTTTATAATCAGCAATATTAAAATAATAAAAGGCGTGCAATATTTCAGTTGATTTGTAATGAATCCAGAACGTATGACATTTTTGTTTTTTTAATTGCATTACAGAAAATAAAGAACTTTATCACAATATTCAAATTCTGAGACAGTCCTGTACATTATACATGACAAAACAATGATAGACACAACTCCCTTAGTCACAATCAACACAGAGGAAACTAAATCACCATCATCCTCAGACATAAATACATAGAAATTAAATCAAATAAAACACCTTCATAACCAATACCTGCCTGAAATGACCTTGTCTTACAATTCTTGACCACTTTTCACCTTTATTGTGAAAGGGTTTACACTACCTGTTATTCTATTCAAACTTCACTTTGTTCCTTCCAAATGTCAAATCTACATTCATAAAATTTTAAAAGATATTGTTTCAACTGAATCTTACACCAATCTTTGCTTCCTACATGAGCAATATGAACTGGTACAGAGTTCCAGCCAACCATGGCTCTGTAAAACAGTTCTCTGTATCAAACCTGTTCTCACCCTTGGTATGAACCTCCTTTCTGATGTCATTCTTGTACTGTAACCATGGTGATAAAATGAGAGTATAATCTGTCATACAGTTGTTTCAGAGATCGTGTCACCAGTATATTCCTTAGAAAATGTAACAAAGTATAAGTCGATCTTCAATCAATCAATCAATCAATCTTTATTGTCACATCATATTACTGAGTAACATGGGTAAAAATCTTGTTTGTGCAGGCTCATCATTTGCAGTTAAAAAGCTAGACATAAAAACAAAGTGCATAGTGCATGAATAATCTACATAAAAACATAAAACAGTACGTGGAATAAAAAGATAGAAAAATTATAAATAGTCTTGGGCTTGTGTGTATAATATAAAAATCTCTATTTGCTAGAGACACGCTCAGTTCAGTCTGTCACCAGAACTAAGTCTTGTTCAGCAGACCTTTGTCTTCTAGATAACCAGCCTAGATTCTTCTGCTGCTGGACACATGTTGCTGGTGTTGGTTGGGGGGGGGCAGAGACACAGCTGTTACCAGGCCAACGAAGGCCCCACCACCCGGGATGTCCAGGATGCTCCAACCAGAGACCAACGCTCCCTCTGCTCTGATGTCTTCTCTTCTGAGCTGGAAGACTCCACAACTAGGGTTGTCAACCGTCCCTTGAAAAACAGAATCGTCCCGTATTTATAAACTAAAGTATGCGTCCCGTATTGAGCTGAAAAGGGACGCACTTTGTCCCGTATTACTGTGAGAATCAGAAAATAGCCATAAAATGCCAATGGAAAATGGTATTGAGCTGTTGAGTTCATAAGTTATTATTTTCTGTTTTACTCCAACTGTAGCTACAGTCATGGCCTTTGAGGCTCAAATATGTTTACAAGTTTTCTACACACTTTCTGTTTGCACTTTTGTTATTGCACTAAAATGTGCACTATTACAGAATGGATGTTCTGCTTTCTTTCTATTGTTTTATATTCATTTATACTATTTTAAGTTAAGCAGGACAGGTTTCTGTTTAAGAAAGATACTTATTTTATGCAGTTCATTTTATTATTTTTTATTAAAGTGAATTGCTGGATAATAATTAGTTTTCCATGTGTTCATGGTATTGAAAAATATGCTTCTAATTCAAATCAGGTTTGAGTCAAATAGTTAAAAAATCGTTTCACTCACAAAAAAAGGGGCTGAAATAATTCACCAGGCCAGGAAAGGTGAAGGCAATCGGGTTGATGAGGTGTTTATTATTTATTGTTCAGGGAGTTGGCAACTCTATCGATGGAGCACAATGGTTTTACCACTCGGTTTGGTTCTTTTCCACTAAGGGTCTAATGTGCAGAGTAGATACTTTTCTGTATCTATTCTGCCGAGGTTCTAAGCTGCTGAGTCGGCTGTATCTGACATCATCACACTACAGGCCACCCATTGGTCGGGGGGTTGGAGTCAGACGTCTGAGTCAGGAGGAGGAAATCCGAGAAAGAGACTCTGACGGATTCTTGTTCATTTTATTCCACAGGCAACGGCAGCAAAAGTCTGTTTCATGATCCAACTCTGAGGGTCAGATGTTCATAAACCTGGTGCTGAGGAGAGAATTAAAAAGATCTAGACGGTGATAAGGAACGACCAGATCTACCAGGAGCTCTGTCTCTTCATAGCTGCTCACGGCTCCAGCTGACTTTTCAGCAGCGCAGAGAACAAACAAACAAAAAAAAAAGCATCACCACTTGAAGCTTATCTCTCTCTCATTTTTTAACTTGATATGGAACACAAGCCACAGACCCAGCATCACATCTATCATCTCCTCCAGGTTCTACATCTTTAGTGTTGTTGTCTTCTTCATTTAGATACACAATCAAATACGTCACAGCAGTTTCTCTCCAACCTCCTACTTCTGCTCCAGGTGCTGAATTGTTATGGAAAAGAAACCAGGCCGAGTTGAGATGAGTAGGTACTAGTGGAAAAGTGACATAAGTGAGACGGGGTCCTCTCCCCCTGCAATCCCTGAACCCCTTCCAGAACCGCTTAGCTCGGCCACATACTGGCATGTCATCGGGGGATCAAGGCGAGGCTGGTAACACGACCCAGACCTGAGCTCAGCATCAGTCTGTCTGTGGAAACTCCAGACTCCAGTTCCAGACGGGTCAGAGACGCCACGGAGTCCAATCCTGCACAATCCCAAATGAGGAGAAGACGACCCTCAGCTAGCTTTAGGTGTAATAGTAAGAGAAATGGTGTGTATTTATAGAGAAAATCCTTCATTTTGCACAGAGTAGGTTTAGATCCGCCAGGATCAGGGATCGATTACTTGGGTCTGCGCCCAGAGCGAGCGAGCGCGGCGTGATCATTTATCCTGACTCGTCCGCGCAGCCGGGGAGGTCGGTGCCGCTCGGGCGGTGGGCTCCATCGTTACTGCTGAAGGATTGTACATGTAGATGCAGGGCTGACATGTCTGCTGGACTGGACTGTTGTTCGGGCTCGCAAAAGCATCTGAAAGTGACTCTGCTGCAGCGGCCAGAGAGCTGCGGGTTCTGTCCGGCCGTCTCAGCTGATCAGGCTCGGATGAAATCCGACACGCGCAGTCCTGACAACTTATTAATGTAAATAAAACTTAGTAAGTTACTTAGTAAGTAATTAGCTTGACTCTTACAGAGATGAGAAGCCTAACAGGTGGAAAGGGAAGTTCAACCCAGAATGGACAGATTCATCCTGGTTCAGTCTTCCCACTGGGACAAAACCAGTGTCTCATGCGTTCAGAGACCGTGGCGTTCAAAGTGCGAAAGTAAAACGCCACTGAAACAAAACACAAAGTTTTTCATCAAACATATCCACTCAAGTCTGAACTGAAGTCACAGAAAATAAGCTGACCATCTTAAAACATGTTTGGGTCCACATACAGCTGTGAGGCAGCTTTCTCCACAATGAACATAATTAAAACTAAATATCGTTCCAGGCTCATCAATGAGCACCTTCTCATGTGCATGAGAACCTGACACCATCCAGCCCAGATTTAAAGTCCTGGCAGGAGAAATTAGAGCTCAGTTCTCTCACTGAACGACAGAAAGTGAGGGCATAAGATTAAGGGGAAGAAAGAAAAACTGCAAAACTTTTAAATTGCTAAGATGTGTTTATATTAATTTATTATAAAAATGTGTTGAGACAATTAACAAAGAAAAGGGGAAATTCAAACTGCTGGTAAAGAAATAAAATAAGATAGCATTTGAAAAATAAAATAAAATCTTATTTATTTATTTTATTTTTAAGAGAAAAAAATGTGTAATTGAAGTTACACATGTTAATGGGCAAATATGTACTTTTTTAATATATATATATATATATATATATATATATATATATATATATATATATATATATATATGTATATATATATATATATATATATATATATATATATATATATATATATATATATATATATATATATATATATATATATATATATATATATTTATTATGATGTTCTGGACCTTCGCTGCTATACAGTGTTAATATTTAACGGGCCTCGGGCCACTCTGTACTGAAAAAATTGGGCCCCAAGGTCAGAAAGGTTAAGAACCCCTGGTTTAAACCATATGTTAATCAGGTTTGTAAAATAGCCTTTTTCCATCTCCGTAATATTGCAAAGATTAGGAAAATCCTCTCGAAGAGTGATACAGAAAAACTAGTTCATGCGTTTGTATCTTCTAGACTAGATTACTGTAATGTGTTGTTAGCAGGATGTCCAAGTAATTTGCTGAATAGGCTCCAGCTGATCCAGAATGCAGCAGCACGAGTACTGACAGGAATCAGCAGGAGAGACCACGTCTCTCCAGTGTTAGCATCGCTCCATTGGCTACCTGTAAAATTCAGAATCCAATTTAAAATTGTATTACTTACGTATAAAGCCCAAAACGGCTTAGCTCTGTATTCTTTACAAGACCTGATAGTGCCTTATGTTCCTGGCCGAGCTCTCCGCTCCCAGGGTGCAGGTTTACTCGTAGTTCCTAGAGTATCTAAATGTAGATTGGGAGGGCGGGCGTTCTGCTATCAAGCTCCATTACTTTGGAACCAACTTCCAATCTGGGTTAAGGAGGCTGACACCACCTCCACCTTTAAAACCAAACTTAAAACCTTTCTGTTTAGTGAAGCCTATAGTTATTGTTTAGGAAACCTCTAGCTGGTGTTAGTAAATCTCTAGGTAGTGTAAACTCTAGTGTGTTAGAGTCAGTAGTCATAGTTGCAGCTATAGAACAAGACTATAATAGTTAGTCTCAAATATAGCTTCGCGGTAGATATGCTGCTATAGGCTTATGCTGCAGGGGGGACCGACATGATCCACTGGGCGGTGCCTCTCACCCTTCTTCTCCTCTCCTTTTCCCTGCCTCTCTTCTCCATTACCATTTTTATTTATTATAAGTATCTCATAACCATAATTTTTGTCAATTCAATTCAATTCAATTCAATTTTATTTATATAGCGTCTAATACAACAGATGTTGTCTCTAGACGCTTTCCAGAGACCCAGAACATAAACATAAACATAAACATAAACATAAACCCCCGAGCAATTATTATATAAACAATGGGAGGTAAAAACTCCCATAGTGGGAGAAAAGCCTTAAGCCAAACAGTGGCAAGAAAAACTCCCCTTTAGGAGGGAAGAAACCTTGAGCAGGACCAGGCTCATAAGGGGGGACCCTCCTGCCTCTCTTTTTTACATGTTTTCAAGCCGGAGCTTCAGGAGCTGCGTGCTGGCCTGCGGAAGCCCCCCCCCCCCCCTCCCCCCCTCTGGTCATCCCGCTGCTGCTTCCACCTGCCTGCGGTATTAGACGCTATACAAATAAAATTGAATTAAAATTGAATTGAATTAATAGACGCTATATAAATAATAATAATGAATTGAATTGATCAACGCACGGCACGGTCCATGTGTGGCATCACTAGTGGAGCCACGTCTCTGGCTTTGCTCCATAAGTTGCAGATGATCTGATATGGGAGCGCGACGGCAGGAAAATCCCCCTTCAGCAGTTCATCCAGCAGCAGAAACACGGTCCAGATCCAGGTCACCCAGGGTGTCGACAAGCACTTAGTGGTGACTTATGGGCCACGCGGTGCTGAGGAGGGTCTTCATGTTCGGCAGCTGCTCATCCACCTCCTGACTGTCTGATCATTCCTAGAAGACACTTGAGACTCAGGAGCACCAGGAACCAGGAGGCCCGGCTCAGAGTCCGGCCCGTTTCAAGCCTGCAGCAACCTATCAGGCTTAAAATCTATTTATTTAGAATGGCTTTTACTTTTACTTTTCACTCTTTATCTTTAATTAGGGCCCAAGCACTTACAGTGCGAAGGCCCTATTGTATCTGTAGGAATTTTTCTTGCCTTTTGTCCCCCTAAACGTGCCCCAAAAGTCACCAAATTTTGCACGCAAACCAGGCCTGGCGAAGAATTTGATATTTAATGGTTTGCATTAATGGGCGTGGCCTAATTGGCTCAACAGCGCCCCCTAGAAAACTTTGTGCCTCAAGCCCCAAAATATGGTTTGACGTACATGCACAAAAATCGGTACACACCTGTATCATGTCGCAACTTAAAGAAAAGTCTCTTGGGAGTCATGGCAGAAACCCAACAGAAAGTCGGCCATTTTGAATTTATCTTGTCATTTTGGTGCAATTTATGCCATTTCTTCGGCCGTTAATACGGCCCGAACCGTAACGTGCACCCAGGTGTGTTATACTTCAAAATGTGCGTCTCCATCCTGCGACGACGCACATTTTGCACATCTCAATCAAAAGCGTTACCATGGCGACGCTAGACGCCAAAAAGCGCGCCCACCCTTCATCTGATTGGTCCATATTTGATTTGACTTTCTGCCATAACTTTTGAATGGTTTCACATAGAGTCGTGGGTGGTGTCATCGGACTCGGTATTGAGTCCTTGAACATAATTGGTGCAAATTAGCCCCGCCCCTTCTTCTGATTGGTCGATATCTGATAGATCCTTTTTTCTGCCATAACTTTTGAATGGTTTGATATAAAGAGTCGTGGGTGGTTTCATCCGCTAAATGTCCAGTTCTGAAGAATCTACATCAAGTCATACAAGCTTCCACTGCAGCCTGAACTACACAAGGGTGGAGGACCGTTCATCGCTGCTTGCAGCTTTAATTATTATTATTTTTTGCTCTGTCTTATGATTGTATGTTGTATTTCTGTATCTTTTAAAGCACTTTGGCTCACCTAGAGGTGGCTGTAAAGGGCTATATAAACAAAGTACATTTACATTTACATGTTGCAGCAGTCAAACCCAACACGTCAAGCTCTTTCTCCATTTATTTCAACCGTTGATCGTAGGTTCCAAGCTGCAATGCATTTTGTTCTGTAGCGTAGAAAACAAATATTCAGGTTACATGTCAAGGCACCAGAGGTGAGAGTGCAGGGTTTAAACTTTTAGGTGTTCACACTAACAGAACCAGTGACCACACGGCAGAAGAACATCAGCTAGGATCTGGTGCGCGGAGGAAAAGGCAGGTAAGACCCGGTTCGGTCCGGCGTGCTGGCGGGTTCCTAGCGGCTGGCGCTGCAGACGCGGGATCTTCATGCCGATTGTCAGAAACACTTTGATTAGTGACCAGGGATAACGGTGTAGCAGCAGGAGTGTCGTGTTAGTGCTGCTGAGCAGGAGTTCACCGCACACTCGTGCTCATCAGTCTAGTTTTGGTGCAAACGACGGCCCAGACGGGCCGGAACCGCTGATCAGCAGAACACAAACGTGTTCATCAACAGTCATGGGGGAGAAATAAATACTTTCAAAAGCAGGTACAGCCTCCTCCGTGATGTGAATGATCCCCACCTGCCCCACACCCGGCCCCCCCGACATCAGCAATACCACAGATTAATGCTTCTTCCACCAACAATAACATCTCCATGTGGGAGGACATGGCAGGTCCTCCTGCGCGTCCCCCTGCGTGCAGCGTCCCCGCGGTGCACGACGTGGCCAGGCGGGGCCTCCTCTCCTCACTGGACGCTCCGGGCGAGGTCCGAGGCTTCCAGCATCTTCTGAAACACAGGAGACAGACAGCGGAGCGTTCAGCGTGGTCTCCAGGAGACGCAGCCCGGTGGAAAACCGCTTGCTGGCTGCAGATTAGAGGAAAGATTTGCATCTATCTATAGAGGGAATGTGCATGACGTCACAGATGCAACTTCACAGCGGGTTACAACCACTGAGTGTCAGAAAGACTGAGTGTCAGAAAGACTGAGTGTCAGAAAGACTGAGCAACTGGAAAACATCTAAAATGGGAAAGAGCTGTTGTGTGATCGACTGTACTCAAGAAATCAGAGTTATCGTTTTACAGGCTGCCGAAAAATAAGCTTAAGAGAGACAAATGGATCGTTACAATTCACAGAAACAACTGGATTCCAGGCACCGAAACGTGGATTTGTGGTTCCCATTTTGTATCAGGTAATGTTGGGTTTTTGGGTAGCTAACGTTAAACGGTCAAGTCATAAAGTTCGGTGTCCTCATCACTTTAATTTCTACAACAAATCCTGCCTTGAAGTCGGACCAAGCGTCAACACTTTTGTAAGCCTTCAAGCTTTGCTTCATGTATTTCCCCTGCGTAGAAATTAAGTACATATAAATATCAGGAAACTGGATTCATGGCCAAATATTAATGTCCATGGACCACTGGTTCTTGGTAACTGTACCAAATATTAATGTCCATGGACCACTGGTTCTTGGTAACTGTACCAAATATTAATGTCCATGGACCACTGGTTCTTGGTAACTGTACCAAATATTAATGTCCATGGACCACTGGTTCTTGGTAACTGTACCAAATATTAATGTCCATGGACCACTGGTTCTTGGTAACTGTACCAAATATTAATGTCCATGGACCACTGGTTCTTGGTAACTGTACCAAATATTAATGTCCATGGACCACTGGTTCTTGGTAACTGTACCAAATATTAATGTCCATGGACCACTGGTTCTTGGTAACTGTACCAAATATTAATGTCCATGGACCACTGGTTCTTGGGGTAACTGTACGGGTCACTGTCAAGTCCAACTGACTTTAATTTAAGCTGATAATCAGCTGTTATCCCGTCTTCTCCGCTAGTTGCAGATGGTTTTGCCACTCAGTGACAGAGCGTGGTCCAGTGGGGAAGTGACGTCAATGCAGACCCTCTATTTAGTTGCCATGGTGAAGGATGAAGCCCTTATTTTCATTTGCAGATTCATCAAGCGTACCCTGACTCGGGCCTCGGGTAACTGCAGCCATGACCAGCTGAATGCTTCAGCTGCTGGGAGGTTTCTAGAGAAGAGAACCAGCATCTAAGAACCTTCTGACTGTCTGGTATTAAATTGCTGGCTGCTTTAGATTTCAGGAACTATTTCAAAACAGTGACCGATTCTCATATTAATTCGTAAAAATCGATTCGTATGTCTAAATTGCTTTTTTTTTTCCATCATTACAACTTTTGGTATTTTTTTGTTTATGCCCAAAAAAGGAATGTTTTGTTCGACACAAGCATAACTGGTGCCATGTTTTTGCCTTTAAATATGTTTAAAGGTATGAAAACATTAAAGTTTTCAGTTATAATTGCATAAATTGTCTATATTTCATTACTTTATATACTGTCTTGGGGTTACATTTGCATAAAATGCTAAAAATCAAATTCTCAAAAATTAAAAACCGAAATAGACCGAAAATGGAAAAAATTCAAATGGAATGTGGGAAAAAATAAGACTGATTTCATGTTTGCTGCCCTGGATCTGTTTGATAATTCTTTACACGATGTTTCTGAAAGCAGTTCTATCAGCATTCTGGGAGCTGATTGGTCCTTACAGCATCATTAGCTGCAATACTTGCTGTTGAATCTCAATATAATACTAGTAGTAATATGTTGCAGAACTACAGTCATATAATTCATGCAACAGCTCAAAAAACAGTTTTAATAACACTAACCCAAATCAATATCCGAATCGAATCGTACTGAATCAAATCTTGATCTTGATTCTGAATCTTAAGAATTGGAATGGATCCACAGCCCTGCCACATAACGTCTGATAAACCCGGGTTCTGCATCGCTGTCCTTTTATTTTCCTATCTATTCAGACGTGATGTGAATAGTGTTTTCATATGCAAATGAGTGAGCAGGCAGCGCACGCATCCATTCATGGTTACAGACAGACGTAACAGAGAGATCTATAAATACATCACACTGCTGCTTCCACACACACGGTTAGTCATGAAACCATGTACAAACCACCACCTAGTGGCAGAGAGCAAGACAGTGTCTGAACATGTCTTAGTCACATTAGAAAGATCTCCCAGAAGCACCGGATACGAGAATGTTAAACTGATAAGAAACAAAATGAAAATTACCATTAAAAAAAATCACAAACATACTGTAGTCAAAGTGTTGTGTTTGATTCAATCGTCATTCTCTCTTCTCCACATGGAGGCTTAAAGGGGACCTATGATGAAAACAGGTTTTTCTCTCTTTAACATATATAAAGTGGTCTCCCCTCAGCCTGCCAACTCAGAGAAGGAGGAAAGCAACCAGATTCTGCAGTGTCTGTACAGCCGCCCGGATGAGCCGTCCAGTGTCATGTGGATCTACGAGCCAATAAGATTCTGCTGATTTTCGTTACGGAACCAAAATGCAAACCACGCCCACAACTAAACCGTGTAACTGCATGAGCATCCGACTATCGTAGCACTGCGAGACATCGGACGCTCTCTGTCCATCTCCCTCCAGCAGCTGCCACTTTATTGAGGTTTTTGTGGTGAAATGAGGAGGAATCATAGAGATAACTTCTCATTTCAACTAACTGGATCAGCCGTTCCTCATCATGACTGTTTCCTACAGCGCTTTAACCGGCTTTCAACGCAAGTGACAGGAAGAAAATAGAAGCAGGGCGTCCGACAAATGTTCATCTCAAAACGACGCGCTGCGTCGCTGCGGCCAGTTAGGACAGTCCAATAGAAAATAAAGAAATGGAATTGATTTTGTGGCTGACGCTCGCTCGCATCACATGCAGTTAGGACACGGTGTAACTCCGCCGGCCGGAGCTTCCGCTTACTTGTTCGTAGCGGTGTATCGCGTCATTCAGGCAGCCAATCAGCACAGAGCCTCATTATCATAGCCCCGCCCACTCAGAATCCCGCATAGATAATGAGGTTAGAGAATGGGAAGATAAAGACATGACCCAGAGGCTGAATTTCTAATTTATTTAGCAAAAACAATCAAAAGCTTGTTTTTAAGACATTCAAGGCCTATTTAAAATAGAAATTAGATGCCATAATAGGTCCCCTTTAATACTGACATGTCCTCAGGAACCTCAGGGACCTCAGGAACCTGGCTGTGGTCTGTCCCGCACGTACCCTGCTCGTCCTGATCTGTCCTCACCAAACAGAGAGGAAGCAGGACGCTCAGACACACACATGCAGTGGTTTTCATCCACTTCCTGTCTCACACAAACCAGAACAGAAGCTCAGACTTATGGCGTTATTTTCCTGCCAATAAACAAGAGCATGTGGTTTAGATCTGAGAGCTAGTCTGTGTTTTCACCCCCAGATGTTGGACTGCTCTCTCAAAACTATGTATGTGCTTCACAAAACGTGGTAGCATGGCGATTACGGAGGAGGCAGTGTTAACGGCCAGGAATTGGCTGAGCCAACTACCAATCAATTATGAAACTGGACATTTTAACATAAGAATCAATAGATTGCCTTGCTTTTGCAGCCTCTAGTGGTCAGCAGAGGAACTGCAGCAGAACTTAGTTCCGCATGGGCGTCAGCGCCGGGTTGGCGAGGTGGGGGGCCGAGCAGCCCTGGATTTGAGAGAGAGCATATCTGAAAGTGCAAACACAGACTAATGCAAATCTAAAGAGTAGGCTCTCCATCCATTTCTGGAAAATAACGCCAAACAAAATAAGTCTTTACCCAAAGCTTAACTGAATTATTTACATGAAGTCACAGCTTCACAATAAATAATGAGAGAAAAAAATGTTTGCCTTCGTGTTTATCTTCAGATTGTTTCTCTCTGCTGAGTTGGCTGAAACCAACATTCAGGCAGGTGCAACAGGTGCAGCAGGTGCAACAGGTGCAACAGGTGCAACAGGTGCAACAGGTGCAGCAGATGCAACAGGTGCAGCAGGTGCAACAGGTGCAGCAGGTGCAGCAGGTGCTGCAGATGCAGCAGGTGCAACAGGTGCAACAGGTGCAACAGGTGCAGCAGTGATGAGACACGCTGCATTGGAAGAATGAGACCCCGTTTACACGTAGAAAAACGGTGGTGTTTTCATGTGTTTTGGTCGTTCGTTTACACGAAAACGAAGCTCAAAGTCTCCAAAAACCATCATTTCTGAAAACTCCGGCCAAAGTGGAGATTTGCAAAACCCCCGTCTTCACGTTTGCTTGTAAACAGAGAGAAACGGACATTTAGGCTTCAGAACGTCACATCATGCGAGAGAAACGTCACCAGCGTCATGAGTGCGACCTGTTGGAAGTAACTGGAAGTTACTTCCAACAGGTCGCATTTGTTGATGTTGATGTTTTTTTCCAGGATTCTGATTGGCTAGCGTGACTTTATCTTCTCGTTACACTGCCCCCTGCAGGTTTGGCAGCTCATGGCACCTTTAGGTTCGTGTAAATGAAGAGATTTTGAAAACGATCTGATGTAAATGATGGTATTTTTCAAAACGTAGCGGGGAAAATATCTGTTTTTGTAAATATGTAAACTGTTACTGTCTACATTGTATTAATTGCACAGTGTATTTTAATTTAATTGTTATGCAGGAAAGGGATATTTGTTTTATTTTATTCAAGAAGCATTTTTATTCTATATATGCAGGCAGTTTATTTTTATTTCATTTTTTTTTATACATTTTGATATTGTGCAGACCTCTGTTAATAAAGGAACCTGTGTGACATTTGGCACAAGGCTTTGTATTAAAACTGACTGTTTTTTTAAGGGTTTGCCTCAGAAAAAATGAAGCTAACAGAGATGCTATGCTATAATGCTTTGGGGGAAACCCCAATTATGGCACAGAAAAAATATCGATATATATCGAGTATCGCCATTCAGCTAGAAAATATCAAGATATGACTTTTGGTCCATATCGCCCAGCCCCATGTGGTATTAACACAACAGACGTAAGTAGAAAGCACCGCACGAATCGGCACAGATTACTTTTGTAATACTGTATTTGACCCGGTCTTTGTACGTTTTGACCGTATAGAAACGTAATTCTTACCATTGTAAGAATGAGATGTACCTGCTGTACTCTACTGTCCTTACTTTTTAACAACTTGTGCTTTTTATTGTTTTACCTCTTTTCTTATAATTTTATTTCATTGTATTTGTTATTAACTGTTTAATTGTGTCTTGCCACTTTTAATGTTGATGTAAAGCACTTTGAATTACCCTGTGTTTAATTGTGCTGTACAAATAAACTTGCCTCACTGCAAAAACTCAAAATCTTATCTTATAACAAGAATATTTGTCTTATTTTTAGTTAAAATGTCTAATTTTTAGTCAAAAAATCTCATTACACTTAAAACAAGAGTCATTACCAGAAAAATTTATCTTCTCATTACAAGCAAAAAAATCTTGTTCCACTGGCAGATTTTTCTACTTATTTCAAGTGAAAATCTACTTGAAACAGGTGAAAATTGTTGTTTTTTCCAGTGATGAGTCTTGTTTTAAGTCTAATGAGATTTATTTTACTAAAAATGAGACATTTTAACTAGAAATAAGACAAATATTCTTGTTAACATTTTGAGTTTTTGCAGTGCTTGCCTTGCAACTGTCTTCATTGGTTGAATGCTGACTCCTGAAATCTCAGTAATACACCCACCAAGGAGTTTCCAAGTGTGGGGCCAGGTAATAAGTACTGGTGAGAGCAATCGAAGACCTGTCGATGTTTCCTATTGAGGAATCTCAATATCTATCTATTTCCATCTCATGCAGTTAAAGTGGTTGAATGGTTAGCGGGAGAGGGGGAGAGCAGCACTGTGAGCCTGTTGGATATTGTGTTTACTCCAGCCTCTCTTCCTGTCTTCAGCTTGTATTCTCCTCTTCAGCTGATCTTCCACTTTTGAGCTCAACTTTTAGTCATTAGGTCATCTTCCTGGCTTGAGCTGATCCTCCTCTCTTCATCTGCATCTTTTCAGCTCATCATCCTCTCTTAAGACCATCTTGTTCTAATTAGCAGAGTTCCTCTCTTCAGTGCCTTCTCCTGTCTTCAACTCCTCTTTCTCTTTTCCCTTCTTCCATCATCATGAGTGTTTTTAAATGTCTGAGCTACGTTTGACATATTCACATTTTCCCCTGACTTTGGGCAATTTGTTGTAATTTTCAGCTGTTTTTTTTGTCCAGCAAAGTTCGACTCTCATTCAGCATCTCTGCATCTTCAAAGCAAACGCAGCCTTTTTTCATTTGATTTTAACTCTGAGTGTGTGTATTTGTATTTCTAGAACTAAACCAAGGGAAAAGTAAAATCCTGTGAAATATTATTTAACAAACAAAAAACTTGTAGCTCTCCTTTAGAGAATGTGGTTTGGCACTGAAAAATAGTCATCTGGACTATGGGGAAGCTTTTCTGTGAAACCTCTGCAGACCTCCCAGCATGCAGGGAGCAAGCTATCTGCACCAAAGCAGTCTGGGGGAATTTCACAGTTTTGATCCATTATGCTGGATTCACACTGAAAGCGTCAAAAATCGCCTGACGCCTGCATCGCGCTGCTTGGTGGATTCACACTGAAAGTCTGTCGACGCCTGCAGTAGTGGGGCTTTCAAGCTGCAGAACTGGAGGAAACAAAGTGCATATACCAATATATAGCTGCACATCTTCACACTGCAAAAACTCAAAATCTTAAGAATATTTGTCTTTTTTCTAGTTAAAATGTATCATTTTTAGTCAAAAAAATCTCATTATACTTAAAACAAGACTCATCACTGGAAGAAAATAACAATTTTTCACCTGTTTCAAGTAGATTTTCACTTAAAATAAGTAGAAAAATCTGCCAGTGGAACAAGATTTTTTTGCTTGTAATGAGAAGATAAATCTTGTTCCACTGGCAGATTTTTCTACTTATTTCAAGTGAAAATCTACTTGAAACAGGTGAAAATTGTCAAATAACAAGTTATTTTTCTGGTCATGACTCTTGTTTTAATTGTAATGAGATTTTTTGACTAAAAATGAGACATTTTAACTAGAAATAAGACAAATATTCTTGGTAAGATTTTGAGTTTTTGCAGTGCAGTTTCCTCTTCACCATGGATCACACTTCTTTATATTTCTGCATTATTTCTGCGTAGATAAGAGAGAGTTTGATGCTCCTTAACCAGGTTGGTCGTGGATCAACATCAACCATCATCGTTGGTCCCGGTGAAGCTGCAGTCTGTCTGTGGTGAACACTGACACACCGGGTCCCAGCGGATTTGGTCCTGATGTTTAAACTGTGTTTTGTTATTAATGAGCACGCTTTTTAATTATTTTGCGTTGGATCGATGCAGCAAATAAAATAGTTCAGACCATCCAGCTCCTCAACCATCAGTTACTGTTTCACATTCAGAGTTCAGGTAAAAACAGCAGTCAAATCAGCAAAAATGTCAGTTTGCTGGATGAAATAGATTAATTCCTGATAAAATAAGTGTTTTAGTGCACAGCTCTGCTCATATTTGCATGTGAATGAGTGTAAGTTTGTGTGAACATGAAAGTACAATCTGCATTGAGGCTTCAGGAATCCCGGTCTGTGATTGGACGTTGCCTCGGCATCGCCGCTGCTCATTTGCATAAGGTTGAGATTTTTCAACTTCAAATTGACGCTCTGGGCGCCCCCGACGCCTGCAAAGCCTCCAACCCGCTGCTCCTGACGCCTCCAACACCTCCGTAGCCTCCAACGCCTCTCGCAGCGCTTTCATAGACAATGAATGGCAGCCGGACGCCTACGACGTCTATGACGTTTTCAGTGTGAATGCAGGGTTAGTCTTTCACTGAACTTAGTCCTGGTTCTCGTGTCTGAGCTCCTGAGTTTTGAGAACCGGTTTATTGTTTTTTTTCCACTTTGGACTGGAAGAGTTTTGATGTCCAGCTGCAGTTGTGTTCTTTAAGGAAGAGTATTGGGGCCAGGCAGGAGAAAAATAAAAATAATATTTTAGAGGAGGAAGATTTTTTTTTCCATTATGCACTTCGAAATGCCTCGTCGAAATGTTGAGAATAATATTTAAGTACAATTTCAAGAAAAAGGTTGAACTGTATTTCGACTTTATTCTCGAAATTTTGACTTTATTAATGAAATTTCAACTTTATTCTTGAAATTGTATTTCAACATTAATCTTGACGTTGGCGCAATAACTCGCCTGTTGGGATTAGAGGATGAGCTTCCAGCTGAATTCAGTAACAAAGATCTTCTACATATTCTGTTGCAGTGTGCTTGAAAATGCATTCTGGTTATGTGGATCTCTGATTAAGCTCCCACTTTATCTCAACACAGCTGACTGTGACAAATGTCATCCCGTTTGAAGCCTCTGCCATGAGGGATAAACCCTTCTCATTCTACCAGATTTGGGACCCTTTCCTTGACTATCTGGATACCGCCACATCTCAAAGGATAAAGTCTGGACTTAAAGAATTGGCTTGGAATAGGAATCTAAATGTATTTATCGATATCATGTGACGTCACACAGTACTCGCAGCGCCATCTTAAGGACCGACTTTCAGCATGCCGTCTATCTGTTGTGCCGTGGGATGCGACAATAATAAGTCTAAAAAAACGGGATTGACCTTTTACCAGTGCTTTAAGTGGGCCGTGGGATATTGTGATGTTTAAATGTTCTTTTATTCTCTTCCTGTCACTCGTGTTGAAAGCCGGTTGAAAGCGCTGTAGGAAACAGTCATGATGAGGAACGGCTGATCCAGTTAGTTGAAATGAGAAGTTATCTATGATTCCTCCTCATTTCACCACAAAAACCTCAATAAAGTGGCAGAAAGAAATAATATCCTATTATTATATAGGTCCCAGAACATCGGACGGGAGGGAGAGAAAAGGTCCTGTAAGTGGGGAAAAAAACAACATTAATGCCGCGTTCCATTTGTCCTCAGAAGTCGGAATTTCCCAGTTCCCAGTGGGAATTTTCAACTGGAACGCCCCTCGAAGTGGGATTTCCTACAGGGAAAGTGGGAGAAGCTTCACCACCCCCGAGTTACCATTCCAAGATGGCTGCCTTTCCCAGTTCCCAGTTCCGATTTCCGAGGTAAATGGAACGCGGCATTAATAACTACGTGTGGTGACGCAATCAAACAGCAAACAGCGTGAATGAGCGGCGTGTGGTGTTAAATGCAGCAAACATGTCAGCATGTCAGATCATTACTTGGATGTGGGGAAAAAGCAGAGGACACGAGAAATGATCCAGGCTGAGTTGGATTTGGGAAACGGCTTGGAGCTTCGCCGGTGTATGGAGAAGGATTGTGGACCAGGTAGATATATATGTCCGCAAACGACAAATCTGGCAGGTTTTTGGCAGACTGGAGTGGAGTCAGTAATTGATTGGTTATTATATACGGATCGAAACCTAAAGTGTCAATTTTCTGTAGATACCGTTGCTGTTCTTCGGGAGTTAAGTGAGTTATTAGGTGAGACGTCATATTGGCTGCGCGACGTGAAGGTCCTCGGTCGGTCCTCAAGATGGCGCTGACAACAAAAAATGTCACGTGACTGAAACCCATGAATAGATTGACATTATGTATGTCTGTACGTGTGAATGTGTGTGAATGTTGGTGGTGGTCGGAGGGGCCGTTTGGTGTGATATGGCAGCCACGCTTCTGTCAGTCTGCAGGGCAGCTGTGGCTACAAACGTAGCTACCACCACCGGTGAGGATGTGTATGAATGAATAATGATCTCTGTAAAGCTCTGGGTGCCTTGAAGGAGCTATATAAAACCAAGTCATTATGTCCACTTGTACCCATGTGCTCTGTATTCATTTCCTTGTGTTGGTTTTACTGCTTTGCTTTGAAAAATAATAAAAAAAGAAGAAAACTTTCAGATTCACATTTTAATGATGCATTTATTTCTCTGAAATGATTTAGACACAGTCAGCGGCGTGATGCCGCGTGCTGCCTTGCTTAACGGCAGTGATCACCTGCTCTTTACTAGAAGCTGTCTCAGTGACAGCCGGACATGCACATGCTTCTCTGCACACCCAGTTCATGCAGGAAACCTGCTGAATGTTAATCACGTAGTAACTCCTAAAGCTCACCATCTTTCTGTTCTTCCTTGGGAAATTCAGATTGAGAAGTTTCAAACAGGGCGAAAATCCTGGGGAGGACAGGGGGAACATGCCCCCCCTAATTTGAGACAGAATTAATAATTTTTGAACAATGCAGTAGTATTTATTGAAAGTGCAATGTAAGCAGTGCTCATTATAACCGTGCAATAAGTAAGGGATAATGCCCGACGAGGTGTATATTAACATAAATATATGGACGACGCGGGGGCCAAGTCCATATATTTATGTTAATGTCACCTAGAAGGGCATTATCCCGATTATACCACGGCCACTTACCAAAAAACATAAATATTAAATCAGTTATTCATGCTTTAATGTGTTTTCAGTTGAAATCATTAGTTTTATAACAAGCCACAGCTGAGCGGCTGAGCGACTATTTAATCTCTCGTCTGCAGCCGTTGGAACCTAGTAAGATACAAAGTTTTTTAACAAGCCATAACTCAGTTTCAAGGTCCTTATGCAATTAAATTCACCAAATAAATTAAAAGAAATGACAAAATCACTCATGTCTCCGTCCTGCGGTAGCCGGCTCTTCTTCTCTGAATCTCCGTTGCCGTGGTTACCACCTGGCAGTTGATCCAGTAATGATATTAAAGATTTCAGGCAATTTGACCAAACTTGTTTTCTAGGTGTAGGTTATCACTTTTAACCTCCACCTGCCAGCCAATCAGAATCCAGTATTCACACAGACCGTGGTATAATGTTCTATACACATCTTTAAAGATGTAGTCCCACCCCCCCCTCCCATTCCTAGAAATGGTTTAGTCCACACACACACACACACACACACACACACACACACACACACACACACACACACACACACACACACACACACACACACACACACACACACACACACACACACACACACACACACACACACACACACACACACACACACAAATACTCAGCAGCGCAGCAGCCACCTACACACCGCAGTCGTGGTGTAAAAGGTGAGTATTCCACACAGATATAGTGACATAAGTTACAACAACACACATCCTACTTACAAAAAGCCCCGGGTCCAGGCTGTCTGCAAAATATATCCCGCATTGTTCAAAAAGCCTGCTCAATTACGAGTGCTGTTAAGGTAAGTTAAAAGCTACAAATAGTGATAGTCACAGACGGAGAGGAGAGCTCAAAATCTCATTACACTTAAACCCGAGTCATTACCAGAAAAATAACTTGTTATTTGACAATTTTCACCTGTTTCAAGTAGATTTTCACTTAAAATAAGTAGAAAAATCTGCCAGTGGAACAAGACTTTTTTGCTTGCCCTGATTTTTTTGCTAAGAAGATAAATCTTGTTCCACTGGCAGATTTTTCTACTTATTTCAAGTGAAAATTTACTTGAAACAGGTGAAAATTGTCAAATAAGTTATTTTTCTTGTAATGACTCTTGTTTTAAGTGTAATGAGATTTTTTGACTAAAAATGAGACATTTGAACTAGAAACAAGACAAATATTCCTGGTAAGATTTTGAGTTTTTGCAGTCTATACTTAACTAGCTCCAGAGCGCGCTAAAGAGGCGGCATAATTGTCAGATGTTTGACAACACAATAAATATATATTCTAGAAATTGTTTTGTGTAGGATTATTCTTTAAGGTATTTCCTTTAGTTTGGGGATTGTTTAAAGGTAAAAGCTCCAAAATGTAATGGACTGTGGTGGAAGTTAGAACAGTGACTGCGTTTACATGCAGTCAAAATTCTGGTTAAGGTCAATATTCCGGTTACTGAAACATTGGGAATAATCTGTTTCCATGCGTGAGCTAACAGGGTTATCCCTGTATACATGGTAATTAATCATTTGGGATATCTGGATCAAACCAGAGACGCACGGAGAACGTGATGACGCAATTCCTGTCATTTCTACTTCTTCTTCATGTATCCAAATTCAAAACAAATGCTGCTTCACGCAACTTTCCTCTCACCTTCTTGTAAATCTTCTATCCCGGTACTTTCTACCGTCTACAAATGCAGAAATGTTCATATCCTTCATTACATTTATGAAGTGATTAGTCTCCTCCTGGTCTTGTGTTTCTCCGTGTTTATAAGAACTTCCTGGACTCAAAAGACCAGGATTCCTTGTGAACAGAGCATGTGCAGAAAACACATTCATGTTCCGTTTGATGGGGATATTCCGTTTGGTGTTTACATGACCCAATATTCAGTTAGAAAAGGAGTAACCCAGGGCTCATATTGGGCTTTTTAAAAACAGGAATATGTGCAAATTCCGGTTACTCAAAGGGGTTATTGGTGTTTACATGGCCGTGCGAATATTCCGGTTAGAAAAGGGTTATTGACTGCATGTAAACGTAGTCAGTGAACAAAGGTATTATGTCAGACGTGCTGTATTATCTCCACCTTCCACCTAATACCATTGTTTTGTATTACTGGGTGAATAAAGAAGAAGTTAAAACAGGCAGGGTAAGGGCTCATACAAGTATAAGTATGAGAGAGATTGGCTGATAATTAGTTTATTCATTGCATGCAGGTGGACTCAGCCAGTGCTAAGAAACGTCTTCTGCCTGCCTGTTGGCGAGATAGAGAGATGAAAATGTCAAATTACGGTAAAAGATGCGGTATAAAAGGCAGGCTACAACTTTTATTTCTAAAATGTTACTGTTTATAGAGGTTATGCATTGACGTCACTTCCCGACTGGCCCCCTTACTCACACTGAGTGGCAAAAATGTCATAACAGCTGATTTTGGGCTTAAATTAGCGTCAGTTGACAGTGACCCGTACAGTTACCCCAAGAACCAGTGGTCCATGGACATTAATATTTGGTACAGTTACCAAGAACCAGTGGTCCATGGACATTAATATTTGGTACAGTTACCAAGAACCAGTGGTCCATGGACATTAATATTTGGTACAGTTACCAAGAACCAGTGGTCCATGGACATTAATATTTGGCCACCAATCCAGTTTCCTGATATTTATATGTACTTAATTTCTACGCCGGGGAAATACATAAAGAAAGCTTGAAGGCAGACAAAAGTCTTGACGCTTGGTCCGACTTCAAGGCAGGATTTGTTGTAGAAATTAAAGTGATGAAGACACTGAACTTTATGATTTGACCGTTTAACGTTAGCTACCCAAAAATCCAACATTACCTGATACAAAATGGGAACCACAAATCCACGTTTCGGTGTCTGGAATCCAGTTGTTTCTGAGAATTGCAGCGACCCATTTGTCTCTCTTAAGATTATTTTTTGGCAGTCTGTAAAACGATAACTCTGATTTCTTGCTAAATCTATGAGTACAGTCGATCGCACAACAGCTCTTTCCCATTTTAGATGTTTTCCAGTTGCTCAAACTGAAAGTTTACGCTGATACTCTGACACTCAGTCGTTCTGACACTGTGACGTCATGCACATTCCCTCTATTGTCCCCCCCAACTATGAAATGGGATTTTCGCCCCCTGGTTTCAAACACAACTTTTTTTTACTCCACGGCATCACACTTTGAAAACTATCACCACACAAAGCACAAAGACCAGCGAGTGTGGACTCACCTTTTTCTTGAGGGCCCCCAGGGACTCGAACTCCTGGCGAGCCAGCTTGATCTGGATGTGTTTGGGGACGTCTGGGATGAGGAAGGTCAGGATGAACTTGAAAGCCAGGAGCCCGTGCTGGAATCACAACATCACATCATGTCACGGCTCCAAGTGATTTACGCTTAGATCATGTGTTCCTCTTTTTCTGAGAAACCTTTTTCCTTAATGTTGTAAAAAGTGTTTTAACAGAGACGTCACAAGGACGGAGGAGGAGGAGGAAGAGGTGGGGAGTGGCCGGATGACTAAGATGAGACACAGACACATACGCCCTTCAAGCTGCATGAGGAGAAGAAGAGTTGTTAAACTGGATGGATGGATGGATGGATGGATGGATGGATGGATGGATGGATGGATGGATGGATGGATGGATGGATGGATGGATGGATGGATGGATGGATGGATGGATGGATGGATGGATGGATGGATCAGAATCAGAATCAAGTTTATTAAGTCAGTTCAGAAAACTGTTTTTGACTTTGGGTCCCGGCACAGTACATCCAAGTGATCGCCGCGACTTTGTGGCGCTCGAAACCCGGAGACTGTTGGGGGGGGGGGCTGATAAGAGGGAGGAGCCGAGGAAGGTGTTGAGTTGAGGGAGGTGTGGTTATCAGCAAGTGTGTGTGTAGCAATAAGTCTGTGAACTTCGCTCAGAGCTGCTCTCAGCCAATGTCCTTGATGTTATCAGGCGGCTCGGAACAGTTCTGACAACAGGTCCACAGATGTTCCTGAGAGGGGAGGGTTAGTGGGGGCCCGGGGCAGAGTCGCCTTGTTTACATTCCACCAGAAAGATTGTGACCAGAGCGATCGGCCAAACCGCCCTGTCAAGGCCAGATTATAGAATCAACAATTATATTGCAAAAACAGACAGACTCAGTAATTTTCCGTCTGCCTTTAGTCCCTGGTTCATCAATGGCGACTACAATCAGACGAATTTGTGATCAATTTCCGCCAAGCCGAACTTCCAACTTCTCCAAGGTCTTATCCATCTTGCCAATGAGCTCAAAGACCGCCGCCAGCCTACGATTCTGTTCGAGAATCGCATCCAGCTTACGGCTTTGCTCCCCCAACGTTAAAGTTTGAGTGTTGATCGCCTTGCTTGACCCTTCATCCACGTCCAGCAGCTCTGAAAGAGCCAAAACAGCTGTCGACGACTTACGCGTTTGTCGGTACACCAGGAATCCCCCTCCTCCAATCAAGAGAAATCCTGCTATCATAAATCCAATTATGAAGGCATCTTCAACGTCCTCGACAGACAGAATCGCCAAACACAACGGTTTCCAGTGTTTGTAGGAATCCATTGTGTATCCAGCAAAAAATTTCCCATCGGGGCAAGAGGGCTCCCTTACCCCCTGACTTCTTGTCGCAAAAATGTATTCAATTCTGCTGAGAGACCAGTTAATCACTTCCATGATTGTAGAGTTTCGGAGGAGTGAAAAGGAGAGGCTCTGAAGACGAGACAGGACAAAAGCAGTAGCAGGGCACATAGATAAGGGAGAGGAGCAGAAAAAGCGTCCGCCTTCACCGAGAACCGGAAGAAGATGGATGGATGGATGGATGGATGATAGGATGATGATGGATGGATGGATGGATGATAGGATGGATGGATGGATGGATGGATGGGTGGATGGATGATAGGATGATGACGGATGGATGGATGGATGATAGGATGATGGTGGATGGATGGATGGATGATAGGATGATGATGGATGGATGGATGGATGATGACAGATGGATGGATGGATGATAGTATGATGATGGATGGATGGATGGATGATAGGACGATGATGGATGGATGGATGGATGATAGGATGATGATGGATGATGACGGATGGATGGATGGATGGGTGGATGGATGGATGAATGGATGGATGGATGATAGGATGATGATGGATGGATGGATGATAGGATGATGACGGATGGATGGATGGATGGGTGGATGGATGAATGGATGATGATGGATGGATGGATGATAGGATGTGGATGGATGGATGGATAGTTGGATGGATGGGTGGATGGATGATAGGACGTTGATGGATGGATGGATGGATGGATGGGTGGGTGGATGGATGGATGGATAATAATAATAACTAGAAAATTTCAGGAAATTTTGATATGGGCATGCCCTACCGCCCATTCGTCCCCTCTCGCTGCTTTGGTTTGGGGCTGTAGTGGTTGTGTTCGGGGTGGTTCTATGTCAGTTTGAGGTGTTTACGGTTGTATTGCATTCATTCCTGTGCTCCCTATAGTTATTAATGGGGTGCGCTTTTTGGTATCCAGCGTCCCCACGGCAACGCTTTTGACTGAGAAAAGTAATGCCCATCGAGGCACGATGGAGAAGCATCTAACGATGTATGCCATGCATGGGTGCACGTTCTGGTTCAGGCTATGTTAACGGATAGGGTTTTTTTTTCACCATGGTAAAAAACCCCATCCGAATGAATGGGGCCATTTGGCATGGATTTTGACATAAAATGTCCTTAAATCACAGCTTCATGAAATTTGAATATGTTGAAGTCCACAGCGTGCCGAGTCTGGGAACCTTTGTACGATGTCTCTACGATAATCTGTTGCCTAGCAACAAGCGTCCAAAGTCAAACGGAAATAAAGAAAAAAATGAAAGGTCAATATCGCAAAAAGTTGGCATAATGAGCTTGTACGTTCCGTTAGTGCCAATCGGGCCGAGTGTTTGAAAGTTTCAACGATGTCTCTACGATAAAGTCCGGCCGAGCAATAAGCGTCCAAATTTTCGCCTTTTTTTTTTGGCTTTTTGGCATCTAGCGTTGCCACGGTAACACTTTTGACTTAAAAAAGTAATGACCATTGAGGCATGATGGAGACGCATCCAACGATGTATGCCATGCATGGGTGCACATTGCAGTCAGGGCAGCATTAACAGATTGTTTATTCACATGCTCCCCCATACAAATGCATAGGTTTTTGTTGCCATGGTAACAAGCCCCATAGGATAGAATGGGACAATTTGGCTTTAATATCTCAAAAGCTGTAAACGAGAGCGTAATGAGACTCAGTATGTTGTAGTCCACATCAACCTGAGTCTTTTAACGTTGGAACAAAGTCTCTGCGATACCGCGTTGCCGCGCAACAAGCATCCGAAGTTCCGTTAGCATCAAAATGAACAATGTGGAATATCTCAAAAACCATAATAGCAAGCATGACGAGACTAAAATATGTTGCAGTACAAAGCGTGCCGGGTTTGTCAATGTTGTAATGATGTCTGTACGATAAACCGTTGCCTAGCAACAAGTGTCCAAAATAAAATTAAAGTTAAATATCGCAAAAACCGTAATAACTAGCATGATGAAGTTTTATGGTCCTTTAGTGACTATCGGGCCGAGTGTTTGAAAGTTTGAACGATGTCTCTACGATAAAGTTTGGCCGAGTAATAAGCTTTTTTTTTTTGCTTTTTGGCAACTAGCGTTGCCACGGTAACCCCTATTACTGAGAAAAGTAATGCCCATCGAGGCACGATGGAGACGCATCCAACGATGTATGCCATGCATGGGTGCATGTTGCGGTTCGGGCCGTATTAACGGACGAAAAAAAGTGCGGAATAATAATAATAAGGAAGAAAAGGGAAACCTTTTCTGTATACCATTATATCGCCTTCATTTTCATGTTTTTCCTCATTTTTTCGGGCGTGTTTTATTTTTTGGGGATTTTTTTTTCCCACATCAGAGCGGGGTCATGCTGCACACCCGCTGGTGCGCTGTGGGACTTTTGCGACTTTAGCTTGTTAGCTAAATGCTAGCAACATTGCCCTTTGGGCCATTCTGGACGATTGCAATATGGTCATGCCACTACTTGGCATGCCCATAATAATGAATTGGATTTATATAGCGCCCTTCAAGGCACCCAGAGCGCTTTACAGAAATCATTATTCATTCATACACATTCTCACTGGTGGTGGTAGCTACGTTTTTTGTAGTCACAGCTGCCCTGCAGACTGACGGAAGCGTGGCTGCCATATCGCGCCTAACGGCCGCTCCGACCACCAACAACATTCATACACATTCAAGCACATTCACACGGGGCAAGGTGGGTAAGGTGTCTTGCACTACGACAGCAAACTGGGGCAGAGCGGGATTCGAACCGCCAACCTTCCGATCATTGGACGACCCGCTCTACCACCTGAGCTACTGCCGCCCCATAAATGGATGGATGGATTTGAATTTGAAGATTTTATTTCGATTTTATTTCGAACATAAAAAAATAATACAAAAAAGTAAAGAAATTAAATACATATAGTGATATAATACTCAATTATATGTATATATAAATATAGTCAAAATCAAAACAAATCAAAGCAAACAAAAGAAAACAAAACAAACGCCCATCATTAAGTTGTGCTACTATGTATGTATGTAATAACACAAGTAATTATAATGTATAGTATTACATTATCATTACTTTACTATAATACTACAGTATAAAAGAGAACAATAAATGTTGTGGTGGGTGGGTGGGTGGATGGATGGATGGATGGATGGATGGATGGATGGATGGATGGATGGATGGATGGATGGATGGATGGATGGATAGACAGATATTATAACTGGGATGTAAACTAGAGAAGGACACATTGCTGGAACAGGTTTCCGTGTGTCAGGAATCAGACTCAGACTCTAATAAATCAGCAGCACAAAGACAACATCTCCGCTGAAAGAAGCAGACGCTGAAAGTCAGCAAAGCAGCCAATCAACCAGCAGAGCAGAAACCCCTGATCTCAGTGACTCGTCACATTGATTTAAAGTGCACAATAAACGCCCAGCTTTTAGCTGATTGGTAATTCTCTTCCAGGCTCATTTATATTTGTGAGCAGCACAAGGTTAGGAGGATGCTGAGTGACAGCGGGCTCAGTCTGGGCCACGCGTTCAGTTTAGTTTGAGGTAACGGATGTGATGGAACTACAAATGCTCAGAGTGAAAGCTGTCTGCATTGTCACATTATCTATTTTATTTTTGGTTTTAAATAAACTGCAACAGCAATGTGCAACAACAATTAAGTGCAACAACAAAGTACTAGAAAAACTAGATGAGTACTAGACAACTTAGATAAACGGAACCTCGTCAATATGTGTATTAATTTAAAAATAACATTCATCCTCCTAACAAGTGAGGGGCAGAAAGGACTAATCGTCTCTTCTGGAAAAGTTCTGAAAGAGACGATGGAAATAATCCTGGAGGGCATAAATACCATTTCTATTTTTAGATTTCCCTATTTCTCATTGCAATCTATATAATTATTAAGCTGAAATGAACTGAATACCATCGTCACGGCAACCCTTCACTGTTAGTGGGAAAATTAGCATTTCTATCCGTTATCATTGCAGCTAATGAGGAGAGAAGAACACACATTTCATGTGAGAAGTCATTACAACTTTCAGCCTTTTTTTCAGATTATACAAGAATTAAAATGATTAAAAAAAAACAAAACAACCTTTTCGGGAGTTGACAACGGAAGAGTATTAGGGCCAGGCAGGAGAAAAATAGAAATAATATTTTAGAGGAGGAAGATTTTTTTCATTATGCACTTCGAGAAAAAGGTCGAAATGTTGAGAAAAAAGTCAAAATTTTGTGAATAAAGTTGAAATGTTGAGAAAAAAGTCAAAATGTAGAGAATAATGTTTAAGTACAATTTCGAGAAAAAAGTCGAAATGTTGAGAAAAAAGTCAAAATTCCGTGAATAAAGTTGAAATGTTGAGAAAAATTGTGAAATTTTCGACTTTATTCTTGAAATTGTATTTCAAAATTATTCTCAACATTTCGTGCACAATAAAAAAAATCTTCCCCTCTCAAAATTTTTTCTCCTGCATGGCCCTAAAACTCTTCCGTAGTTGCTGCAGTATAAAGATGTATATTGTTATCCTTAATCAGATCTCACCCAGCAGAGGGATCAATCCCAACCATATATGTAGATATATTGCAGGGCTCTGGGGTTTGCGTGCGAGCGTGGGGGGGGGGGTTGCTGTGTCAGGTCTCAGCTCTACAATGACTCGGCGTCCTTCACAAATGGTGGCGTGTAAATCCAGTAAATCCACAGTACATTTGCATGGTGGTACAAAGCTGCGCAGCCTGCAGAGGCTCAGCCAAACCTCAGGACATGATGCCAGGGTGTAAAGCTCTGCAGAACACCTCCCTCCATCACAAGTCCAGGCCAACGGTGGACATGAATCTGTACGAGTGACTCCCTCTGATCACATGGAGAAACTATTACTCAGAGCTCACAGAACTTTCCTATTATGGCGCTTTTCCACTAGCACCTACTCAGCCCAACTCAACTCGGTTTGGTTCTTTCCCACTAGGGGTCTAACGTGCCGAGTAGATACTTTTCCTGTAACTACAGGCCACCGATTGGTCGGGGGGTTGGAGTCAGACGTCTGAGTCAGGAGGAGGAAATCAGAGAAAGAGACTCTGAAGGATTCTTGTTCATTTTATTCAACCAGCAACGGCAGCAAAAGTCTGTTTCCTGATCCAACTCTGAGGTGCAGATGTTCATAAACCTGGTGCTGAGGAGAGAATTAAAAAGGGATCTAGATGGAGATAAGGAACGACCAGATCCACCAGGATCTCTGTCACTTCATAGCTGCTCACGGCTCCAGCTGACTTTTCAGCAGTGCAGAGACAAACTAAAAAAATTAAAAAGCGACGCCGCTTGAAGCTTCTCTCACTCTCATATTTTAACTTGATATGGAACACAAGCCACAGACTGCGAAAACTCAAAATCTTACCAGGAATATTTGTCTTATTTCTAGTTAAAATGTTTCATTTTTAGTCAAAAACATTTCATTACACTTAAAACAAGAGTCATTACCAGAAAAATAACTTGTTATTTGACAATTTTCAGCTATTTCAAGTAAATTTTCACTTGAAATAAGTAGAAAAATCTGCCAGTGGGACAAAATGTATCTTCTCATTACAAACAAAAAAATCTTGTTCCACTGGCAGATTTTTCTACTTATTTTAAGTGAAAATCTACTTGAAACAGGTTTTTTCCAGTGTTGAGTCTTGTTTTAAGTGTAATGGGATTTTTTTGAGTAAAAATGAGACATTTTAACTAGAAATAAGACAAATATTCTTGTTAAGATTTGGAGTTTTTGCAGTGCAGCAGCTTCACTCCAACCTCCTACTTCTGCTGCAGGTGCTGAATTGTTATGGAAAAGAAACCAGGCCGAGTTGAGATGAGTTGAGCTGAATAGGTACTAGTGTAAAAACTCCATAAGTAGGGAAACAACACCATTCTGAACGGCAGCTTCTGTCCTCTTACATAACCAAGCTTTATAGGATTAAGTTGCCGTACAGCCAGTGATGCTCTGATAGAGCAGCTCATCAGCGGGCCGAGTCTGCCGGCGTAAGATAATCCGATTATCTAGAAAACAAAGGAATGAGTTTCCTGGGAGCGAGCTGCCGAGCAGAACCGTGGAGAAAAAGGTCACGTGACAGACGGGAAGGAACAGTCCGTCACGTGACCACTCCTCACTTGACGGTTCCAGCTCAGCTGTTGTGTGGGTTTGATGAGCAGGTGATCCAGGCCGACCCGTGACCGCGGAACACCGGCCGTCTGTTTCACTGCCGGGCCGGCCGCCTGCTCACCTCTCACTGACACCAGCCAGCTCTATATTTATATTTCACTGAGCATCACTGCTCCCAGCCAGCATGGACAGATCTGTCTGTGATCTCAGCAGTCAGAGAACTGCAGACACCAGAGGGGACGAGTCTGGGATGGAAACACTGCTGTGTGCCTCCGTTAACCTGCAGAACCTCACTTTTAACAATGCAAACACTTAATGGTTTGCTGAGTACTTTAGGTTTAAAAAGCAACCTCTCAGATATTGTGCATTAGCATCAAGGTGGATTTACATGGAGCCCCGTGGTACTCAGCATTTTAAAACTTTGCCCCTCCCACTCATTAATAGAGATGCACCGATCGATCGGCAACTGATCGGTATCGGCCGATAATGGCCCTATCGGTTTTGATCGGAGATCGGAAAGTAATAGTCCAAAGCAGCGGATCAGTTAATAATCGGATAATCGGATAATCGGATAATCAGATAATCAGATAATCAGATAATCAGATAATCAGATAATCAGATAATCAGATAATCAGTTTGTTTACAACAACAAACTACTTACTGTTCCTACATCTCAGACCCAGGTCTGCTAAACGGGCATGACCGTCTCTAAAAAACATCAACACTGAAAATGGCGTCGCTGGTACGGGAGTTTTACAATGTCCGAATAGGACAACACATTTGCAGTTTGCAAGTTCCAAAGGAGATACCCCGAGGTGGAATGCTACAAAAGAATCTCAACACAACGAAGCTGATAAGACATTTGAAAGTTTCTCACACGAAGGAGTATATTGAGCTTTCAAACTTGGCTGCCGCTAAGGCAGAGAAAGAACAGGAGGTGCAGCAACGCTGCTAACTCAGCTGTAACAGAGACATATAAATGACAGCAAGAAAAATAAAGAAATCGTAAGGTAATGAATTCATACGTCTTGATCATCAGCCGTTTGTCATTGTAGAAAACATCGGGTTTAAATGTCGTTAGCTGTGCGGATCCGCAGTACGCGCTGCTGCGTCGTTAATATTTCACTGATGAAATCCTGTCTGAGTTATAGAAAACTATTTACAGTCCAAACCCTCACGCAGGACGACAGTCGTGTCAGTCGCTTCACGAGTGACATTTAGAGTTCTAGTATGAAGAGTTTTGCTTCACCCACAAGAGTTTCCTCACACACGGCGGATGCTACCACTAAAGCTTTCACAAAGCTCAATAATTCATAATACATTTTTATTTTAAGATTTACAGTAATTCCTCTTTCCTCAGGAAAACTAAGGTTTATAGTTTACACCTTGTATCAACTTTTAGAGAGTGACATGTCTGCTGTTGTCTGTGTTGGTCACATGTTGTACATAATTATTACCACAGGAAAGCTTAAACTACTAAGTTACACTTACTCTTTGTAAACTTAGTCTAAATCATCTCTAAGAGTCTCTAATGTGAAATATTGCACATTGCCTCAGCCTGCAATAAAACAGACAATTCATGATACTTTCTCATCTCCTAATTTTTATACCTAATAATGCAATGTCAGTGTTGTACATGACACAACAATATTGAAGAATTTATGGATTTCACGCTGTGATCGGTGATTGGAAATACCGGGATCAGCAGATACGGCTTTTTGGTGATCGGTGATCGGCCCTCAGAATCCTGATCGCTGCATCTCTACTCATTAATACACACAGCAACGCCACGCTGGCCGGTGCAGTGATAGCTCATCACATGCTGTGAGCTGCCCTGGTTTCTCTCCGTGTTCGTTACAGTTCTCAGATATAATCCATGGTGGCATGTCGGTTTAGAAGAATCTTTTTACCCAGAAGAAAAAAAGAGAAACAACAACGACCCATAACTATGTTCTTCTCTGGAAAAAACACACCTGCACCGCGGCTTTAGGAGAAAAAGACTCTACAGAGTCAGGATGCAGCAGCATCAGAAGAGCAGGGAAATACACGCCAATCATGGTTTGTCCTAATGTACTTATTGTATTTTTTTCATAATCCTTTTTCATTTTCTCCCGTTCAAATCCGGTTACTCGGGTCGTGGTGGGGCTGATCTCCACAATTTGAAGCCTTGTATAATAATTGTAAAAAAATTAAAAAAAAAAAAGGTTGCTACTTCGCGGATTTCACTTATCACGGGTTCTTTTAGGAACATAACCCCCGCCAAAAACCAGGGATTACTCTACAATCGGTTCCAAGTCTATGTTGTTCTTTAATTCATTTTTCTGCGAATGGGCTTTTAGATTGATTTTAATGAGGAGCTGCAATTTACCAATACAGATGCATAAACCTTAAGACTCCACGAGTTTAACTTCATTCCAATGTAGTTAAAGAGGCCACATGAGTGAGGAAACTTAAGGCAACCACAGAATCCAGGTAAATATCTATCTATGGCCTTCCTCACGCGTCACGTCAGTTCTGATCTCCACGGAGATCTGCACGCCTTTTTGGTGGTAAATGTTGGCAGTGAATCGAAAGTACAAATTAGAAGAAGAAAGAATCCCTCTGCATGATTAAATTAAATAATCACTTCCTACATTCTGGACTACAGAGAGTCCTATGAACATGTGCAGCTGGGCCCCGATCCAAGTCTGGCAGGCACGAGGTTGCCGCTGCGCCTCTTCAGTGAATACTCCATTACTCTGACTGGTGTCGGGTGCAGAGCAAAAGTTTAGCTTCAACAATACAAGGAATTAGTGATGCCCCGATACCGATACTGGCAGAAATTCTCCGATACGACGCACCGATACCACTTGATTGTTGTTGTAGTTACTAGTTAGTGACTCTAGGGGGAGATGTTGAGCTGCAGTCAGCGTGGTGATGAGAAGAGAGTGATACATGAGTGAGAAGAGAGTGATACATGAGTGAGACTGGCAGTGCCATTTCAGGCAAGATAGTAACAATTAATGCAGCGGGACGTCAGCAGTTGGACATATTTCAGAATAAGAGACGATGACAGAAGCAAGACAGACTGAAGCTACTGATGCTAAGGTGTCAAGAGGAGGGAAGGAGAATATGTCGTTTAATATCAGCAACTTGATAAAACATCTCAAGACGCATCATAAAGCTGAGGATATGGAGTTTACTAATGTTACTACAAGAACACAACAGCAACATTAGCTCAGGTTCTGCAAAAGAGACAGATAATGGCAAGAGACAAGTTAAAATAATGGAGGCTCTAAGCGTTATCTAGCGCTGGATAAGCAGCTACTGAAGTTGGAGAAGACGAAGGATTTCACCGTCTTCTCGACGCACTCGAGCCGTGATATGATGTTTCATTGATATGTTATATGTTTGATATTTTCTTGTGAAGACAGTGCCAGTGTGGAGACTTTTTATTGACACAGAAAGATTATTTTTTGTTTAAAGTAGTTATTCTACTCATTTTATTTATTTTTATTGAATGTATCTGTTGCAAATAAAACCTGTCTTCCAATTCATTTAATTTTCTCATTGCATTTTTAGCCTAGTTATTTTTGTGGTAGAAGTATCGTATTGGTACTCGGTATCGGCAGCCAAGTACACAAATTAAAATACTCGTACTCGGTGTGAAAAAAATGGTATTGGGGCATCCCTATAAGGAATCATGGGAAAGAAAAGCATCCTCACGTACCTCGCCTAAGAAAGGCTGTTTCATATGTAACGCCTCCCTGAGGAGAAGGGAACGTTCTTCCATCGTATCTGGAAATGCAATAAAGTTCAACTATTCTGTTGGGAGATTAAACAAGCTTTAGAGCAGGGGTCACCAATCCTGGTCCTCGAGGGCCGGTGTCCTGCATGTTTTAGATGTTTCTCTGCTTTAACACACCTGATTCTAATTAATCCTCGTTACCAGCTTGTCATCAAAGTCTGGATAGTTCTGTTAATGACACAGCCACTTGTATCATGGTGCAATGAAGCAGGGAAACATCTAAAACCTGCAGGGACACCGGCCCTCGAGGACCAGGATTGGTGACCCCTGCTTTAGAGACTATACTAGGTATAACATTTATTCTTGACCCTAAAATGTTTATCCTAGGTTTATATCCTGATAGACATCATATGTCTAGGAAAATAATAAATAGCTTGCAAAAAGAGTCAGAGCACTCATGGAAGAGAACCAGTAAACCACAATTCATTAACTGGATTAAGGAAATGTCTACAACTTTACCTATGGAAAACATTACTTACATTATAAAGGGCAAACTATCATTATTTCAAAACATTTGTGGTCCTTTCATGGAATATATGTTGAGTTTGGATTAAGCGGTCTGGGGAGTGGGGGGGACGATCCTTGGCTGTTCTAAAATCATTTCCTTTCTTTTGATACTTGATTTCTTTATTCTGTGTGAATTGTACATTCGAGTTTGTATTTCTGAACTTTGCACGCTGAAATAATTTGGGCTAACCCTTGAAAAATAGAGAAACCTTTGTTGTTTTGATTGATTGTTTTTCTTTCTTTTTTCTCTTTCCTTTTCTTTGTTGTTTTGATTGATTGTCTTTCTTTCTTTTTTCTCTTTCCTTTTCTCATATAAACTAAACTGAGTGTTGCTTTATGATATCTCATAAATACCTGACTTGTAAGGAAATATGATTGGAATGCTGGATGATAATTCAGCTGCCCTTGATGTTTCCTTTTATGTAAGAGCTCTTATTTTTTTGTGTATCATTGGAAAGATTTTGAAAACCAAATAAAGATAATGTTGGAAAAAAAAGAAAGGAAGGCTGTTTAATCGCTGACTATCACATTTGGACTGTGGCTCCATCTAGTGAGGAGAAATGTCTTCAGCTGCACAAGTTTGATGGCGAACATGGAAAGACACACAAGGCCACACCTCCATGATAACAGTAATCTAACTGAGGACAGAGAAGCAGACGAGGACAGGTGTAGTAGAAGTACCAGTCCTGCTAGTCTGTCCTGAGTCTGGGATGTCCATCTGTTTGAAGGAACCAATGATGCTTTTCCACTAGTACCTACTCAGCCCGACTCCACTCCACTCGGTTTGGTTCTTTTCCACCAGGGGTCTAACGTGTCGAGTAGATACTTTTCTGTAACTATTCTGCCGAGGTTCTAAGCTGCTGAGTCGGCTGTATCTGACATCATCACACTACAGACCACTGATTGGTCGGGGGGTTGGAGTCAGACGTCTGAGTCAGGAGGAGGAAATCAGAGAAAGAGACTCTGACGGCAGCTTGCTTACACACATACATACATACATACATACACACATACATACATACATACATACATACATACATACATACATACATACATACATACATACATACATACATACATACATACATACATACATACATACATACATACATACATACATACATACATACATATATATATATATATATATATATATATGTATATATATATTAGGGCTGTCAAACGATTATTTTTCTTAATCGCGATTAATCGCATGTTGTCCATAGTTAACTTGTGATTAATCGCATATTAATCGCACATTTATTCACACATTTCTTTTGCTGTTCTAAATTACCTTAAGGTATATTTTAAATGTTTTTAATACTGTTAACAACATGAGAAAGGGCAAAAATGCTGCTTTATGCCAATGTTTATTCAATTTTCCACAAAAAAATCTTTTGACCTGAATGTAACATTCCTTCATAAATACAAACACAATCTAGTCCCAACTTTACACTTGTAAAGACTAACTTAAGATTCCTTGTTTTTTTAAGCAGCTCAATGTAAAACAATGAACCATATGCGTCACAAACATTGTACAAGAAGTGCATTGGTCAGTTACATTTTCCATGTAATTATGTCTAACCTCGTATGGAGGAAAATAAAAGGCTCAAAAAATATCCTCTTCTCCTTAGTGGGATCAAAACAGGGGGATACAAAAACGAAATCACAAACAAATAAAGTGCACATGTAACAGCAGGGAGTAACTCAACCTGTTAAGTGCAGTTGGGTTAATGTATCCAGGTGAGGAACCAGCCTCCTTCCCTCACATAATGTATATATATATACATACATACATATATATATATATATATATATATATATATATATATATATATATATATATATATATATATATATATATATATATATATATATATACACATACATACCTGGCTATGTATAGAAATTGTGCTGCTTGGAATTCTACCATATCATAAGGTTTTGTTATTTTAGACTTTACAAATAATAATAATAAGGATGATTGTGTTATGTTATGTTCTGTTATTGTATAGTGTTGTACTACACTGCACTTAATCACGTTGTTAATCATTCTATGTCGAATTGTGTTTTTTTTTGTTTTTGACCACGTATTTTGACTGGCACAGATGCAAAAAGAATTTACAAAAGGACAATAAATTGAAACTAAGTAACTAAAGATGAAGTCAGGGAACCGTAGCGGTGGAAAACACGTCCCCACAAGTGGACCAGCTGTCCTCTGGACATTCCCAACTAACACCAGTCATCCCACAGCAATCAGAGCTGCTTAGGAACCACGAGACCCGTGTGTGTGTGTGTGTGTGTGTGTGTGTGTGTGTGTGTGTGTGTGTGTGTGTGTGTGTGTGTGTGTGTGTGTGTGTGTGTGTGTGTGTGTGTTACCTCCACAGCCACCGTCCACAGTATGAGCTGCGTGTCGGACTCAGGGAAGTATCCCTTCACTTGTGGGGACAGGCCGATCAGAGCACAGTTGGTAACCACGGCGATCACGCTCATGGCCTCGAAGGCCAGCTGCACAGACGACACAGAGAACCATTAGCAGGAAACAGGGAGGGACGCTCGTCCTCTCTGACCACATCACAAGTCCCAGCATTAATGACGGCACAAGCAGTTTTCTGACAGATAGGAGTTATAATCTGACCAGGATTATGCTGATTGTTGTAAACACACGGATAATTAGGATTAGGCCTGTTTTGAAAAAATGATTTTCTACACACAGAGGGAGGACAGGTACAACATGAATGCACACCCTCCCTGTGAACCGCAGCAGGTACTAGGCCTGTGGTGAAAAAATAGATTTTCGGATTCTAAATCGATTCTCATATTAATTCCTAAAAATCGATTCATATATCTAAAGATCGATTTTTTTTTCATCATTACAACTTTTGGTATTTTTTCGTTTATGCCCAAAAAAGGAATGTTTTGTTGGACACGAGAATAACTAGTGTCCTGTTTTTGCCTTTAAAGGTATGAAAACATTAAAAAACACATAAATAATTGCATAAATCGCTGACGCTCGCTCGCATCGCATGCATGACACGGTGTAAAGGCTGATTTATGGTTCTGCGTTACACCAACGCAGAACCGTAATTCAGCCTCCGCCGGCCGGAGCTTCCACCATTTTTTCGTAGCGGTGTATCGCGTCATTCAGGCAGCCAATCAGCACAGTGCCTCATTATCATAGCTCCGCCCACTCAGAATCCTGCATAGATAATGAGGTTAGAGATAAAAACATGGTTTAGAGGCTGAATTTCTAATTTATTTAGAAAAAAATAATCAAAAGCTTGTTTTTAAGACATTCAAGGCCTGTTTAAAATAGACATTAAATGCCATAATAGGTCCCCTTTAAGGTAAACTAAAAGGAAACATGCAGTCATCCGTGCACGGCTAAACTGAGCCAGCACGGGCGTGTCCGGGAAGTGGCCCCACCTGCCACACCCCGATGTTTGCAGCGGGGTCGGAGAAGGGCCGCTTGAACACGTGGCACATCTTGAAGGCGTCGGAGTAGAGCTCGGTGATGTTGTTCAGCACCACCAGCACCGCCGCCAGAGGATACACGCAGGAGAACAGGCTCACGTAGCCGAACAGCAGGAACAGCTCCAGGTAGTCGTCAAACGTGCCCTGAGAGACCACCAGGGGAGCAAGGTGAGTTTATCTGTACAGCACAATTCAACACAAGGTCATTAAAGTGCTTTACATCAACATTAACAGCGGCAAGACATAATTAAACAGTAAATAACAAATAAAATGATAAGAAAAGAGGTAAAATAATAAAAAGTACAAGTTGTTAAAAAGTAAGGGCAGTAGAGTACAGCAGGTAAGTATTTAATTTAATAGTACATTTCAGTAAACAGTAATGTTTTAATCCTGATTTAAAGGAGCTGACAGTGGCAGAAGACCTCAGGTCTACAGGAAGTTTGTTCCACCGGTAATATTTAATTCGGAATTAAATAATTCAGAATTAAACTATTTTCCTTGGAGTTTACATGGAAATAGTAATTCTGAATTGAGGTTTACATGGAAAACACGTTTGATGGTCTTTCTCCAATTCCTCTCCAGGTCTGGGTGTTGGGAAGGTTCTGATTGGATAGGGGGGGGACCGGAAGTTAAACTACTGGAAGAAAAACTAACTTAGCCGCTACAACTTTGAAAAGCTCACAATTTTTATGTTTCCTGTTTCCATCTGTTCTTTTAATTATTTCTATTTATTAAATAAATGTTCTCTGCTCTTGACCAGCGTTTACTGCTGCTGCATCTTGAAACTTTGTTTGGAAAACCAGCCCAGCAGGAATATAAGCGTCATGGAGACAGACGGGCGAGGGAACGAGCAGAAAGAAAGACCGGGATTAATTTAAAGCTGAATGAGTGGATACATGATCACTGAATTATTCTATTCGGATTTAAAATCGGAATAAACCAGCCACTTAGTTCGGAATTAAGTTTAATTCGGAACGGCCATTTTCATTCAGAATTAGGTGTTTACATGGTCATTTTTACTCATTTTAAGGCCCCATTTACACGGAGCAAAAACTGTGGTGTTTTCATGCGTTTTGGCCGTTCGTTTACACGAAAACGAAGCTCAAAGTCTCCAAAAAACATCATTTCTGAAAACTCCGGCCAAAGTGGAGATTTGCAAAAACTCCGTCTTCACGTTTGCTTGTAAACAGAGAGAAACGGACATTTAGGCTTCAGAACGTCACATTATGAGACAGAAACGTCACCACACTGCAAAAACTCAAAATCTTAACAAGAATATTTGTCTTATTTTAGTTAAAATGTTTCATTTTTAGTCAAAAAAATCTCATTACACTTAAAACAAGACTCATCACTGGAAAAAAGTGAAAATTTACTTGAAACAGGTGAAAATTGTCAAATAACAAGTTATTTATCTGGTGATGACTCTTTTTTTGTTTTAAATGAGATTTTTTGACTAAATATGAGACATTTCAACTAGAAATAAGACAAATATTCCTGGTAAGACTTTGAGTTTTTGCAGTGCAGCGTCATGTGTGCGACCTGTGTTTACAATTTGTTTGTAACCGTCAATATTTTCTTGTATTTTACCTGTTTTATATTCTAAAGTCACACTTAAAAGTAACTCCACTTCTCTGTCACTCCAAACCAAAGACTCGTTCATCTTGGAAGTAACTGGAAGTTACTCGTGTCATTTGTTGATGTTTTTTTCCAGGATTCTGATTGGCTAGCATGACTTTATCTTCTCGTTACACTGCCCCCTGTAGGTTTGGCTGCTCATAGCACCTTAACAGCTATTTATGCAGGTTCCTGGAAATGATGGTATTTTTCAAAACGTAGATGGGGAAATATCTGTTTTTGTAAATACCCGGCTATGTGGCCTAAATCGGATTTAATTTTAATTCTGAATTAAAGAGGAATTAAACTTCCCATGTAAAGGCACTGATTGTGTGTGTGATCCTTGATCCTTTCTACCCACCAGGTATGTGCTCATGTCGGCCTCCAGGCAGACCTGCTCCTTCAGGAGCAGCTCCCTGCCCTCCGTGCTCCTCCTCTTCTGGGCTCTGCGGATCATCTTCTTGTTGCGTCTCCTCTGCAGCCAGTACGGGAGGAAAGCCTCCATGCACTGGTTCAGGATCTGGCTGGTGATCAGCAGCGTGGCCAGACTCTGCACACACGGAGGACAGGGGAGGAAGAGGTGAGGAGGAGAGCAGGACACGGGGGACCAGTACTCTGGTTGTAAAAAACAATCAGGGGGGATGGTGGATTTGATCATATGGGGACAGATAATTTGTGCTGATTACAAATAATATAATATATTACAAATAATAGCAGTGACCAAAACACCTGCAGAAATACTGCAGGAATGACATAGCAGCAGTTAAATGCAGCCTTCTGTAAGCTTTAAATATCCACTGGGCTTACATCAAATACATCAAAACACAACAATAAAAAACACTTTTCTGAACTTATCAATATGACTCTGTCCTTCACAGGATAAGTAAAATGGATCACTGCAAAAACTCTAAATCTTAACAAGAATATTTGTCTTATTTCTAGTTAAAATGTCTCATTTTAGTAAAAAAAAATCTCATTACACTTTTTATTCAATCTTATTTGTTATTTACTGTCTAATTATGTCTTGCCGCTTTTAATGTCAATGTAAAGCACAGCTTGTGTTGAATTGTGCTATATAAATAAACTTGCCTTGCCTTAAAACAAGACTCATCACTGGAAAAAACAACAATTTTCACCTGTTTCAAGTAGATTTTCACTTGAAATAAGTAGAAAAATCTGCCAGTGGAACAAGATTTTTTTTCTTGTAATAAGAAGATAAATCTGGTCCCACTGGCAGATTTTCCTACTTATTTCAAGTGAAAATGTACTTGAAACAGGTGAAAATTGTCAAATAAGTTATTTTTCTGGTGTTATTTTTCTGGTGATGACTCTAAATGTTGAAATAGCAGTAAAACCACATTCATTGATGAAATGACATAAGGGATGGAAAGGGGGGATGGCAGTTTTACAGGGAGGATGATTTGGACCGTTTCTATTTCAGGGGGGGATGCCATCCCCCCTCATCCCCCCTCAACTCCATTACTGCGGGGGATAGAGGGACGGAGGGACGGAGGGATGGAGGCGAGCGGCCCACCTGTCGGAGCAGCACCATGTCCTGCATGGCGAAGGCGATGTAGAACAGCGAGGCGAAGCAGTTGAAGAAGTTGAACTAGAAGGAGAGAAGAGCAGCTGTAACCCCGTCAACGACACGAGAAGCTGCCGCCGGCGCTGGAGAGTCACTCACCACCAACACCTTGAGAACCAGGTGGTTCTGGTACGACGACTCCAGCCGGTGGTTTTCTACACACACAGGGAGGACAGGTACAACATGAATGCTCACCCTCCCCGTGAACCACAGCAGATACTAGGCCTGAAAAAAATGGATTTTCCGATTCTAAATCGATTCTCATGTTAATTCCTAAAAATTGATTCATATGTCTAAAGATCCATTTTTTTTCATCATTACAACTTTTGGTATTTTTTTGTTTATACCCAAAAAAGGAATGTTTTGTTGGACACGAGAATAACTGGTGCCGTGTTTTTGCCTTTAAATATGTTTAGAGGTATGAAAACATTAAAGTTTTCAGTTATAATTGCATAAATTGTCTATATTTCATTACTTTATATACTGTCTTGGGGTTACATTTGGATAAAATACTACAAACCAAATTCTCAAAAATTAAAAACCGAAAAAGGAAGAAATAAAAACGGAATCTGGGAAAAAATAAAACCAATTTCATTCGTCTCTGTTTGCTGCCCTGGATCTGTTTGGTAATTCTGCTCCACAATGTTTCTGAAACAGTTACACTGCAGAAACTCAAAATCTTAACAAGAATATTTGTCATATTTCTAGTTAAAATGTTTCATTTTTAGACAAACAAATCTCATTACACTTAAAACAAGTGTCATTACCAGAAAAATAACTTGTCACCTTTTTGACTAAAAATGAGACATTAAAGACACTAAAAATTGACAAAATTGTCAAATAACAAGTTATTTTTCTGGTAATGACTCTTGTTTTAAGTGTAATGAGATTTTTTGACTAAAAATGAGACATTTTAACTAGAAATAAGACAAATATTCTTGGTAAGATTTTGAGTTTTTGCAGTTATTCATTCATTCATCATTATCCAGTCATTCTGGGAGCTGATTGGTCCTTACAGCATCATTAGCTGCCAATACTTGCTTTTGAATCTCAATATAATACTAGTTTAATATGCTGCAGAACTACAGTCATATAATTCATGCAACAGCTCAAAAAACAGTTTTAATAACACTAACCCAAATCAATATCCGAATCAAATCAAATCTTGATAATCGTTTCAGAATCTTAAGAGTCGAAATCGAATCGATTCTTGATATTTGAATGGATCCCCAGCCCTGGTACTGTTATATGGAAACAATTGCTTTTTCAAATAAGCAGAACATTTCCCAAAAAAATTGCGTCCTCACCCCAGCCGGTGAGGAACTCGGCAGCGTATCTGTAGATGAGGTTCATGATCTCGATGACGACGGCGTAGATGATGCTGGGGACGAACAGCAGCACTCCGGTCCAGAATCCGGGATCGGCGTCGTGCACGGAGAGCGCCCAGCCCTCCATCTGGAAGTAGATCATCATGACGTACAGGGACAGGTAGAGGCAGAGCAGCACGAAGGGCAGGGACACCAGGTAAATGCGCAGCAGGCGCCGGGCGTTGGGGTAGGTGGGCTCCTCGCGGCCCGTCACCGGGTTGAAGCCCAGCACGCCGTGGAACCCGGAGCGCGGCTCCTCGAAGGCCTTCTTCCTGCTCAGAGTGCCCCACTTGTAGGCCAGAGACGCGCTCCAGCGCTTCCACAGCTGCAGGAGGGGAGTGGATAAGACATGAGAATAATCAGAAGAAAACAATATAGTCATCCTTCACATTTATTATTTATACACCGTTATGTCGTATGTCGACCTGCGGAGTGAAACTGTGGAACAGCCTGAACATGGAGCTAAAACAAAGTCAAAACATATCACCATTTAAAAAAAGATACAAAGAAACATTCTATTCAAAATACAGATCCGAATAAATATGTAGATATATAGATTAAAATTATGGATATAGATATGTTATATTTAGGTATGTATATATATATATATATATATATATATATATATATATATATATATATACACATATATGTATATATTGAGTTATATTATACATACAGTATTTGTGTATCTATATCTCTATTAATATATATTGATCTATAGTTATATGTAGATATGTCGATATATAGATTTATAGTCATTTTTATGTATATAATTGGAGGTAAATATATGAACCGGTATATATAGCATATCTACTCTTATATAGTTATTCAAGTATATTGTTATACCATTGCTGTCTATTGTTCTCTATTATATTGTAGTATTATAGTAAAGTAATGATAATGTAATACTATACATTATAATTACTTCTATTATTACATACATACATAGTAGCACAACTAAATGCTGGGTGTTTGTTTTGTTTTCTTTGATTTGTTTTGATTTTGACTATATTTATATATACATATAATTGAGTATTATATGTATGTATAAATGTTGAGATTCATGTTGAAATACAATTTCAAGAATAAAGTCGAAATTTCGTGAATAAAGTCGAAATTTCGACTTTTTTGTGGAAAGTTGAATAATCATTGGCATAAAGCAGCATATTTGCCCTTTCTCATGTTGTTAACAGTATTAAAAACATTTAAAAAATACCTTAAGGTAATTTAGAACAGCAAAAAATGTGTGAATAAATGTGCGATTAATATGCAATTAATCGCGAGTTAACCATGGACAACATGCAATTAATCGTGATTTTAAAAATGAATGGTTTGACAGCTCTAGTTTCTATACTTGTGAGAGCACGGTTCCTACCTCCAGGATGACGGTGCACCAGACCACGTTGAACACGGCGAACACCACGTATTTGTCGTAGTCGTCCCAGTCGAACAGGTAGTAGGGCAGGCCGATGAGGGCCATGGGCAGCAGGGCCAGGGTGAAGTACTCCAGGAAGCTGAAGTACAGAGCCTGGCCCTCTCCGTAGTAGTGTCTGATCTCATCTGAGGACAGAAAACACCAGCAACATCACCGAGACGCTGTCCCACCGTCCCAGAGAGCAGAAAACCACCAGCAACATCACAGAGACGCCTGTCCCCCCGTCCCAGAGAGCAGAAAACACCAGCAACATCACGAAAGGCCTGTCCCACCGTCCCAGAGAGCAGAAAACCACCAGCAACATCATGAAAGGCCTGTCCCACCGTCCCAGAGAGCTTCCAGTGCCGGAAGAACTCTATTTAAAAAGTTAGACGCAGAGTCCACGTCTAACTTACAACCAGTTTTTTTGCCACCATTTTTTTCCCGTTTTTTTGTCTGCATATATATTAATGGTTAATACCAAGTTTATAAAAAGCTAAGACGCATGTATATATATATATATATATATATATATATATATATATATATATATATATATATATATATATATATATATATATATATATATATATATATATGCAAGCCGCAGATATTTATGTTGTTAGATTGTTAGGATGTTAGGATTTTGAACTGTAAATGATGTACATGTTTGTACCTAAATAGATCTTTCCTAACAGTGTCTTTTAACACGGCAGCAACTTTGCTGATTAAAACGGGACAGAACCAAGAGAAAATAACCGCTATTTATTTATCTATTTATCTGTTTGAAATCTGCTTCTACCTACTTCTATCTGCTAAAGAAGAAGTAGCGTATTCTTCTTTGCATTTATTTTGTCTTAGTTTTGATTCTAATTCCGGTTAGAGCGCCCCGAGGGAATTACCGTATTGGCCCAAATATAAGACTTAAAAATAAGACAGCGATAACAGAAAATGGAGAAACGTAGCGACAATCTGGAGAAAAGTGGGTGGAAGATCAGCAGGTAAACCGACAGCTGAGGAGAAGTTATGATGCAAACTTCAAGATGATGATTTGAATGAGGCAAAATAACATGCTTTTTCTGTCGAATATATTAGATTTATTTTTTTTCATTAAAACTTTTCTCCGAATTCTGAGATAATTATCTCGTTAATTCAGAAAAACAGAGCAAATTTTTTTTTTCTCAAGTGAATGCAATACGCTTCCGTAAAAATCTGTTAAATATATTGTATTACAGTTTTTCACAATTGTTTAAACACATTTATTGGAACATCAGACACAATGTGCACATCCTGAAACTCATGTTTCAGGTGGCTAAACCAATCCTGCTGAACTCCAAGCACATTTACTGCTCTAGACTCAAATTCCCATTCCATACCACACATTTCTCACAACACTACACACAATTCCCAATATCCTGCACACTCTTCCTGATTTCCCTCTCTTGCTGTTCACACAGAACACACAGTCAATCACATTTCTAAACTCCAAAGGCTGTTGTGCAAAATGCAATCAGCAATTTACCATTGAATTCATATTCATTGATGAAGCGGGGTAAACCTTGTAAAAAGAAGGCGCCAAGGGAGGAATATCATCGGCCAGCGTGCCATCACAGAGGTCCCTGGCCAACGTGGAGGGAACATAATGTGTGCTGCCATCAATCACCACGGCGTCCTCCATCACCATGCCACCCTTGGCCCCTACAACCCTGCACTTCTTCTAGCATTCCTGGACCAGCTCTACAATATCCTTGTCCAGCCAGACCAGATGGAGGACACAGAGGTGGTCAGGTTCGTTGTTATCTGGGACAATGTCAGTTTCCACCGGGCTGCTCTGGTCCGTGAGTGGTTCAGGGTCCATCCAGAAGTTGATGTCCTATATCTCCCTCCATACTCTCCCTTCCTCAACCTAATTGAGTAGTTTTTCTCTGCCTGGAGATGGAAGGTATACGAGAGAAATCCTCAGACACGGATCCCACTGCTGCAGGCCATGGAGGACGCATGTGGCGATGTCACTGCTGAAGCCTGTCAAGGCTTCATACGGCATTGTAGGAGATTCTTCCCCCGCTGCTTGGCCAGGGAGAACATCACTGCTCGACCAGGGAGAACATCGCCTGCGACGTGAATGAGGTCCTGTGGCCAGCCAGGGATGAAAGGCAGGATGCAGCTTAAAACTTTTGTTCTGTTTCTATTTTTTGTCAAGTTTTCATCCACAGCTTGCTGTGATGTCCAGTGGACTGCACATTTTGAGTCCAAATACTGTAAAATATTATTTGTTGTTACAGTAAAGAATTGTGTGTTTTCTATTTGAGTAGCCTCAAATAAGACATAAGAATACTATATGGTGATATATTCCATCCAACAGCTGAAGGTGTAACACTGAACATACAAAAGCATGATTCTACTGAGGCATTCATAGAGTGTTTTCCATTCATACTATAGTGTCTTCCATTCTGCATATCAGTGTTCAGTGGGTGCTTAGAAATGTCTACTCAAATGATGTATGTGTTTGGCATTTGAGAAGGAAATACAATTTAGTGAAGAGTTAACACTGTTTTGAAGGTAGAGTGTGCTTTTGCAAGAGTAGGATTTTGCATTTTGTGTGTGAGTTTTGTAATTTGTGTTTAGAGTTTTGCGAAAGTGAGGTAGTCTATCAGGAAATGTGTTTAAACAATTGTGAAAAACTGTAAATTAAATGATAGAAATAAATAAAAAAAAAAAATATTGAATACTTTATTATCATTATTATTATTACCTTTATTATTATTTCTTTTTTTTTAGGCCTTCTCTGAAGGCGTAGAAGGCCCTGAAGGTTCCCCACTGCGATAAACATTTGGTTATCCATCTAAAGTGCTGCAGCCACCGGCGTTTCAGAATCAGATAAATCTGGTTCCTAGCCGTGTTCTCAAGCTGGTCGGAAAGGGTTCAGATGACAACTATGAGAGAGGAGGAGGTAGAAAGATCTAACAGCGTCTCCACCACCGTCTCAGTCGAGGTCGTGCTCACACAAATGAAGGCGTCTGCACTAACGTCACATTTACGGGACAGATCAGGAGAAGCCATCACATCTTCCACTTACCGAGCGGCTGGAAGGACAACTTGACTCTTTTATACCAAGTAAAAGAAAGTCTCTTCAGTTCTTCACTTTCATGGAGAGGAAAAACTTGGATCAGGATTCCTTTGGATTGTAATCTGCGGACTGCGGAGAAAAAAGAAAAATTACTTCATCCACAATTTTTCTGTCGCCACTCCACGTTGATGCCATTCTGATCCGTTCAATAATGAAAATCCTGATGAATAAAATAGCTGGGAGGCAATTCATGAAAATCGTGAACTTGGGGAAAAGTTTTTGATATTTGGCATAGTGTTAGGTATGGACATAAGGTTTTCAAAAACCACCGCAAACAAATTGGGATGGCTTTTTTGTGTGTTATTTTAATAAAATCCTATTCTTTCACTGTGACTTAGTTCTGAGGTTATGTTCATCCTAAGCCTGAATGAAGGCCACTGTTCTCACCCAGTGAGATTGATTCTACAGCGATAGTGAGCCCTATATAATCTTTCTATGTGATTTTATTCTAGAGATATGGAGTTCTTTGTGCAAAAAATGACCTTGAAAATTAAATATGACCTTCAACATGACCTTGAAATAGGAAATGTATCTCAGAATTGAATTCCTAGCACCAAAAAAGTAGAGAAAGTGACAATATACAACAATCTAGGACAGCGGTCGGCAACCCGCGGCTCTAGAGCCGAATGCGGCTCTTTAGCGCCGCCCTGGTGGCCCCTGGAGCTTTTTCAAAAATGTTTGACCTTTTTTTCCTTTTTTTTTCTTCCTCTTTTTTTTCTTTTTTTTCCTTTTTTTCTCTTTTTTATTCTTTTTTTCTTTTTTTCCCTTTTTTTCTTTTTTCTTCTTTTTTCTTCCTTTTTCTTTTCCTTTTTAATCTCGACATTTCAACTTTTTTCTCGAAATTTGGACTTTTTTCTCGAAATATTGAATTTTTTCTCAACATTTCGACTTTTTCCTCAAGATTGTACTTCAACATTAATCTCGACATTTTGACTTTTTTCTCAGAATTTCGACTTTTTTCTCGAAATTTCAACTTTTTTCTCGACATTTCGACTTTTTTCTCGAAGTGCATAATGAAAAAAAAATCTTCCCCCAGTTATAACTAACACATCCAAAGATACATGCAGCATGTGTTGTCTTCATTCTAAGGCTTATACAAGACTTTTCATTTTTTGTGGCTCCAGATATATTTGTTTTTTTCTTTTTGGTCCAATATGGCTCTTTCAACATTTTTGGTTACCGACCTCGTATCTAGCACTAAGAGAAGCTGAGATATGACCTTTGGTCTTTTCGGTGGGAGCCAATTTGAATTTTCTGCAAACCAGCCACTAGGGGGCCATTCCCATTTGTTTGCGGTGGTTTTTGAAAGCCTTATGTTCATACCTAGAACCATGCCAAATATCAAAAACTTGTCACCAAGTACACAATCTTTATCATTGTTGACATATTCCCTCCCAGCTAAATGTGCATGAAGGGAACTGTCTTCTAGTCAAGGTCATGACCTGTTCAGACGCCATCCTTGCTGTATCTGTCGCTCACTTCTGTCTGTCTGAACTCACCGCTGAATAAACAGCCGAGAGCGTTCCCACTGCACGACATACATCGTCTGTAGCGCTAATCCCTATTGTCCAACACAAAGTGACTAAATACAAACTCTATCGTTTCATCTGACGTTTACTGAGTGCGTCATTTGTGGAAAATGATTACATTCAGCTTTAACACGACTCATCAGCTCCAGGCTGCTGAGAGGAGGCACGTCTCCTCTGCAAGTTCATCGCTTTCTTATCTCGGCCATGGCAAAATCTCTCTGCATTTGCATATTTATTGTTTCCATACTGCAGCCGGAGAGGAGGTGATGGAAAGAACAAGAGCGGGGAGAGATACGGGCTGAGCTCAGTCTGTTCCCGAAGCTTCTTTTCACGCAGTACTATGCTGAAATGGTAGGCACCTTTAGTCTTTCTGTTTAGTGAAAGGTTTAATAACATCCATATTTATTTTCCAGTCTCTTTGAGATGGAAACTGGAGACACAGGCAGGCTCTGCAAACATCTGCATGGGGCACATCCAAACTCTGTCCTAAATACTGAGTTTTGCTCGTATAAGATCCTCTTGTTCTGACCATTCTCTACATGTCGTCTTGAGATCATGCAGGTTTTTGACTAGGCCTGTGTTGAAAAATCGATTTTCCGATTCTAAATCAATTCTCATATTAATTCCTAAAAATCGATTCATATGTCTAAAGATCGATTTTTTTTTTTCATCATTACATTCCAACTTTTGGTACTTTTTTGTTTATGCCCAAAAAAGGAATGTTTTGTTGGACACAAGAATAACTGGTGTCATGTTTTTGCCTTTAAATATGTTTAAAAGGTATGAAAACATTACAGTTTTCAGTTATAATTGCATAAATTGTCTATATTTCATTACTTTATATACTGTCTTGGGGTTACATTTGCAAAAAATGCTAAAACTAAATTCTCAAAAATGGGAAAATAAAAACGATTTTATAGGGCCCTACTTGTTGTTTCCTCCCTGGATCTGTTTGATAATTTTGCCACAAGATGTTTCTGTTTGCAGTTCTATCAGCATTCTGGGAGCTGATTGGTCCTTACAGCATCATTAACTGCAATACTTGCTGTTAAATCTCAATATAATACTAGTATTAATATGTTGCAGAACTACAGTCATATAATTCATGCAACAGCTCAAAAAACTGTTTTAATAACACTAACCCAAATCAATATTGGAATTGGATCGAATCAAATCTTGATAATTGATTCTGAATCTTAAGAATCGAATGGATTCTTGACATTTGAATCGATCCCCAGCCCTATTTTTGATGATTATTTAGAAAAGGGTCCTTATTTTAGTAACGTGCTGTTTCAGAGTGACAGAGTATTAAGTTTACATGTGACTGTGAACACAGACATCTGGACTCACAGACCAAGTTTGTGTTATCATAGCTTTTCAAGGAAACCCGTGCTCATATTCACATTGTTTGATGATGAGAGGACAGAACAAAAGCCCACCCCGTCCATCTTTCTAATTACAATGAGAGAATAAGGACTCTACACAAGTGTAATTCCTATCTTCTGTGTCAATGAAAAAAAAAGGTTCAATTCCTTTCCTGCCTTTGCAGTAAGTTAAATCTAGTAAACATGAAGGGCACCTTGATCGTGAGTGTAAAGCAGCTGTCTGAGACTCACTGATGGATTTCCCAGGGTAGAGCTTTGCTTGGCTGTATCCGGGTACGTGCGTCTCATCTTTGGCTCGTAGTGTGTCTAGTTCATGTTTGATGACGTACTGGCACTCGGCGGTGCTGAGGAAGCTGTCTCCGTCCCCTGGAAGAACACAGAACATCAGGCCACAAACGCAGACTCGGCCGTGTGCAGAAGCGGCAGGTGATGGGGAAACCGAGGAGGGGGAAATGCCCAAACACAAAATCACGGTGGAGTGACAACAGAGGGAATGTGCATGACGTCACAGATGCGACTTCACAGCGGGTTAAGCCCACTGAGTGTCAGAAAGACTGAGTGTCAGAAAGACTGAGTGTCAGAAAGACTGAGTGGCAGAAAGACTGAGTGACAGAAAGACTGAGTGTCAGCATAAACTTTCAGTTTGAGCAACTGGAAAACATCTAAAATGGGAAAGAGCTGTTGTGCGATCGACTGTACTCATAGATTTAGCAAGAAATCGGAGTTATTGTTTTACAGACTGACAAAAAATAAGCTTAAGAGAGACAAACGGGTCGCTGCAATTCACAGAAACAACTGGATTCCAGGCACTGAAACGTGGATTTGTGGTTCCCATTTTGTATCAGGTAATGTTGGATTTTTGGGTAGCTAACGTTAAACGGTCAAATCATAAAGTTCGGTGTCCTCATCACTTTAATTTCTACAACAAATCCTGCCTTGAAGTCGGACCAAGTGTCAAGACTTTTGTATCTTCAAGCTTTGCTTCGTGTATTTCCCCGGCGTAGAAATTAAGTACATATAAATATCAGGAAACTGGATTCATGGCCAAATATTAATGTCCATGGACCACTGGTTCTTGGTAACTGTACCAAATATTAATGTCCATGGACCACTGGTTCTTGGTAACTGTACCAAATATTAATGTCCATGGACCACTGGTTCTTGGTAACTGTACCAAATATTAATGTCCGTGGACTACTGGTTCTTGGTAACTGTACCAAATATTAATGTCCATGGACCACTGGTTCTTGGTAACTGTACCAAATATTAATGTCCATGGACCACTGGTTCTTGGTAACTGTACCAAATATTAATGTCCATGGACCACTGGTTCTTGGTAACTGTACCAAATATTAATGTCCATGGACCACTGGTTCTTGGTAACTGTACCAAATATTAATGTCCATGGACCACTGGTTCTTGGTAACTGTACCAAATATTAATGTCCATGGACCACTGGTTCTTGGTAACTGTACCAAATATTAATGTCCATGGACCACTGGTTCTTGGTAACTGTACCAAATATTAATGTCCACGGACCACTGGTTCTTGGGGTAATTGTACCAAATATTAATGTCCACGGACCACTGGTTCTTGGTAACTGTATCAAATATTAATGTCCATGGACCACTGGTTCTTGGTAACTGTACCAAATATTAATGTCCATGGACCACTGGTTCTTGGTAACTGTACCAAATATTAATGTCCATGGACCACTGGTTCTTGGTAACTGTACCAAATATTAATGTCCATGGACCACTGGTTCTTGGTAACTGTATCAAATATTAATGTCCATGGACCACTGGTTCTTGGTAACTGTACCAAATATTAATGTCCATGGACCACTGGTTCTTGGTAACTGTACCAAATATTAATGTCCATGGACCACTGGTTCTTGGTAACTGTACCAAATATTAATGTCCATGGACCACTGGTTCTTGGTAACTGTACCAAATATTAATGTCCATGGACCACTGGTTCTTGGTAACTGTACGGGTCACATGCGTTTACATGGGAAGTTTAATTCCTCTTTAATTCAGAATTAAAATTAAATCTGATTTAAAATGAGTAAAAATAACCATGTAAACACCTAATTCCCAATGAAAATGGCCATTCCGAATTAAACTTAATTCCGAAGTAAGTGGCTGGTTTATGTAATTGTAATTGTACTGTATTGTAATTGTATTAATATTTCATGTATTAATTGTATGTATATGTATGCTTTCGGCAACAATGGTTACCATTCATGCCAACAAAGCCAATTTGAATTGAATTGAATTGACTGGTTTATTCTGATTTTAAATCCGAATAGAATAATTCCAGATCCAGAGATGTTTACACTCATTCCTCTTTAAATTAATTCCGGTCTTTCTTTCTGCTCGTTCCCTCACCCGTCTGTCTCCATGACGATTATATTCCTGCTGGGCTGGTTTTCCAAACAAAGTTTCAAGATGCAGCACGCAGTAAACGCTGGTCAAGAACAGAGACCATTTATTTAATAAATAGCTTGGAGGACCTGGAAATAATTAAAAGAACAGATGGCAGGAAAATTGTGAGCTTTTCAAAGTTGTAGCGGCTAATAATACAAAAGGATGCTAATAATGATCTAATAATGTGGTTGCTAATCCAGTAAGTTAGTTTTTCTTCCGGTAGTTTTTCTTCCGGTAGTGTAACTTCCGGTCCCCCCCCTATCCAATCAGAACCTTCCCAACCCCCAGACCTGGAGAGGAATTGGAGAAAGACCATCAAACGTGTTTTCCATGTAAACCTCAATTCAGAATTACTATTTCCATGTAAACTCGAAGGAAAATAGTTTAATTCTGAATTATTTAATTCGGAATAATTAATTCCGAATTAAAAAACAAAAATTTAAGCTGATAATCAGCTGTTATACTGTCTTCTCCACTAGTTGCAGCTGTTTTTGCTGATGTTTTTCCACTCAGTGAGATTAAGGGGGCTGGTCCAGTGGGAAAGTGACGTCTATAGATGTGGCCATATCCTCTTTCACGTTTTCATCAGACCTTTACAGTGACCGTCATTTACCAGTGACGGTTTGGCTGTCAACAACTAAACACATTACTGGTAGAAATGAGTTTGATTGTGCAGCTAACTTTGTATTGTTTGACTCTGTAATACCTTTAAAGTCTTTGAACTGGTGTTTGTTGGTGCATGTGAAGGCCCTCATGGATCCATCGCTGTACTCCTTGAAGAGACCCACGTCCTCGGCCCCGGAGAGCAGCCTCTGCCTGGACGCCCCCACCACAAACATGTTGGGGTTGTCCTTCTCCTGCGCTCCGGCTCCAGGACCCAGCTGCTCCACCAGAAGATCAGCGCCTGAGAGAGAGAGGAGAAGACTAACACCAACCGCAACAGGACAATGAAACAGAACACAGCAGGGCGTCTGCCACACCTCCATTCTGCTGCTTGTCTCTTATCCTGCCCAGCAACCAGGCCACGGCCTCCTCTTTGGCGTCAGCGGCCAGCTCCAGCGCCACCAGGGGGCTGAGCCTGGGGCCGGTACCGTCTGCTGGCAGCCCCTGTAGCATCATCCCAGCAGCCAGTACACTGCCCTAGGAAACAGAACAGAGGTCCAGGGTCACGCTGCAATCACCCATACAGTAGTTCCTGGTTTTTTGAAGGGGTTACGTTCCAAAAGAAACCCGTGATAAGGCGTGTTGCAAACAGCAGAAATTGCTGCAGCCTTGTCTTCACATGCTTCTCCAGAGGGTTGGAACAACTGCTGGACAGGATTTTTACTTTATGGCACCTGGATTATCAGAGGTGTGTAGTAACGAGTTACATTTACTCCGTTACATTTACTTGAGTAAGTTTTGGGAAATGTTGTACTTTTGGGAGTAGTTTTGAATCACTATACTTTTTACTTTTACTTGAGTAGATTTGTGAAGAAGAAACTGTTCCTCTTACTCCGCTACATTAGGCTACGTTGAGCTGTTACTTTTCTTTTATCTCTTTTATCCACGTATGCATCAATCTCATGACATCACTGAGTGATTCTTTGGGAAAAATGTTTGTTTTTGCATGTTTTGTCACATTTACACAGACTCAAACACACACAGAGTTTCTATGAATTCATGGGCTTGTTGTAAGAAAAGTACAAAGGCTTGAAATTTTGTGCTACTTGTGCTTAATTTATTTTTTTATTCTGTTCTTTTATCTATTTTATTTTTTATTAAAGTACTAAAGTAATACATAAATGTAATAAATTTACTTTAAGCTTATTTTAATTTAAGCAATTTTTTATTAATTTTAATTTATTTTTTTATTTTCTTGATTTAATTTGCCTGAAGATGATTATTTTGTACTTTTGTCTGTTTGAATGGTTGTGTTAAAAAATAAATCAGACGTTACTCAACAGTTACTCAGTACTTGAGTAGTTTTTTCACCAAGTACTTTTTTACTTTTACTCAAGTAATTATTTGGATGACTACTTTTTACTTCTACTTGAGTCCTATTATTCTGAAGTAACAGTACTTTTACTTGAGTACAATTTTTGGCTGCTCCAGCAGAGTGACAGACAGGAGCGCGGGGGCGCGCACGGGAACAGCTGAGCGGCCACGGGCACGCGCGGGGGAGGGGGCGGGGCTTGTGCTCCACGACCCGCGCTCTCAGGTGTCGGGCCGGGCGGGACTCACCTGCTCTACCCGCGGACACGGGTCCGGACGGCCGGGCTCGTAGTCCGGGGTGGGGGGCTGAGCTGGTCCGGGACTAATCACCGTCACAACCAGAACCCCCGTCTGTCGGTCCGGAGACCACGTGCTCGTGCTCGTGTTCTAGCGCGGTGACGTGGCAGAAAAGGCGTCATGTGACCCGCCCGGGACACGCCCCCTGCCACCCCCAGAGGTGTCAAAAGTATTCACATCCATTACTCAGGTAGAAGTATAGTTGAAGTTGAAGTATCAACTCAAGTTTTTTACTCAAGTAAAAGTATAAAAGTACTGGTTTCAAAACTACTTAAAAGTATAAAAGTAAAAGTAATGTAAGGGGGAAAAAAGTCATTAAGGACAAAAGCCATTGAAAATGAATGCATCTTAGTATAATGCAAATATATTAAAGAACCATATATGTGTACTATTGAGCACTAACATGTGTTTCAGAGAGCAGGAGATATGATGACTAGTTGCCTATAAGTATTGTAATGGTGCAAAAAGTCAAACTTCAGAGGCATGTTATCATTTATCCTAACCTTTATTGGAATGTACATCCAAGTTTAGTTGCAGGAATCTGAGGGAACGGATGTAAGAACAAAACTGGACAAGAACATCTGAAACAACCACAACCAAATTCACTCTATCCGGATGGAGCAATTTAACTGGATAGTTTTTATTTAAAGGCCGAAATGAAATAGAGTAACGAGGCTGTTTTTAAAATGTAAGGAGTAAAAAGTACAGATAATTGCGTGAAAATGTAAGGAGTAAAAGTAAAAAGTCGTCTGAAAAATAATTACTCCAGTGAAGTATAGATAACCAAAATTTCTACTTAAGTAAGGTAACGAAGTATTTGTACTTCGTTACTTGACACCTGTGGCCACGCCCCAGGAAATCACATCACATAAAGGTTAGGTTTAATGGTCAGCTGCAACAGCCATTAAACCCTCCTGGATGTTGTTCTTTCTAATTTTAACTATGACACAGTCTGTTCCTCATCTGAGGCCTCCACATGACAGAACCGCCCGGATGTTTGGGCACGGTGCTGCCATGTCTTTCCTGGAAATGGCTGCATACTTCCACCCTAATGAGCATGCAAAATGAGTATGTGAGATTTTTTAGTGCGTCCGAAACATTAGAACGTACTCAATAGTATGTACTATCCATACTCATTCAGGAGAAATGTATTAGTGTGGATTGATGGACACTAGCTGAGCAGAAACTTCCCACAATCCAATGCAGCGGTGTTTGGTTGCTAAGTGATACGTACATGCAGTACTGGAGTTGAGGGGGGATGAGGGGGATGGCATCCCCCCCTGAAATAAAAACGGTCCACATCATCCCCCCTGTAAAACTGACATCCCCCCTTTCCATCCCTTATGTCATTTCATCAATGAATGTGGTTTTACTGCTATTTCAACATTTAGAGTCATCACCAGAAAAATAACTCCAGAAAAATGTGACAAATTTTCACCTGTTTCAGGTAAATTTTCACTTGAAATAAGTAGGAAAATCTGCCAGTGGGACAAGATTTATCTTCTCATTACAAGCAAAAAAATCTTGTTCCACTGGCAGATTTTTCTACTTATTTCAAGTGAAAATCTACTTGAAACAGGTGAAAATTGTTGTTTTTTCCAGTGATGAGTCTTGTTTTAAGTGTAATGAGATTTTTTTTACTAAAATGAGACTTTTTAACTAGAAATAAGACAAATATTCTTGTTAAGATTGTGAGTTTTTGCAGTGATCAATTTTACTTATCCTGTGAAGGACAGAGTCATATTGATAAGTTCAGAAAAGTGTTTTTTATTGTTGTGTTTTGATGTATTTGATGTAAGCCCAGTGGATATTTAAAGCTTACAGAAGGCTGCATTTAACTGCTGCTATGTCATTCCTGCAGTATTTCTGCAGGTGTTTTGGTCACTGCTATTATTTGTAATATATTATATTATTTGTAATCAGCACAAATTATCTGTCCCCATATGATAAAATCCACCATCCCCCCTGATTTATTTTTACAACTCGAGTACTGCGTATATGTCATAAGTATAATATTAAGTATAATAATATTATTATATAATATTAATATTATAATATTCGTATATAATAATATTATATAATGTCATCTTGTTTGGGCCAGGATAAACAAAGAGCGGAGCGGTGCTGCTACTGCTGCTGTTACCATGGTAACAGCTGCTACTGCTGCTGTGACACGTCACTTCCTCCCAACGGCAGGAAGTGACGTGTGCGCTCTTAATAGTACGTCCGAATTAATGCATACTACTGATATTTACTCAAAAGTGTGCCGAATTTAAGTATACTTTTTAGTATATACTGTTTAGTATGGCATTTCGGACGCACCGCAAGTCATGCACGGGCCTGGACTTGAACCTGGAATCATTTCAACCCTGAGCTTCAGATCTGAAATCAGTGCGTGTACGAGCACCGCCCCAGCCCCCTAGGCTTGCCACCCGTCCCTTGAAATACTGAATTGTTACGTAATTAGGAATTTTTGAAGTAGAAAACTCTTAGCACACCGGATATGCAGAAAGGTGCGTCGGAGGAGGAAAGCTGCAGCCAAGGCATCAAAAACTATTGATGCCTTGAAAAAAGGTCTATGACCAAAACGTTGGCCCAATAAACACGAGTACAGTGAGAAGAAGGTGTGCGGGAGTTTTTCTTTTTACGTAATTAGGAATTAAAAGTTGTTGATGTCATAATATACAGGTGAAGGTCGGAAAATTTGAATATATTGCAAAACTTTTCAGTAAATTCAACTAAAGGTGAAACAAATATATTATTTCCCACTGTGTATGGCACAACATCCCCATATCCCACATCAAAGTGAGATATTTCAAGCCTTTATTTGTTATCATTTTGATGATTACGGCTCACAGTTTATGAAAACCCCAAATAAAAAATCTCAAAAAATATTTTATGAAATCAATAAACAATTCAACCATCAAAAGGTTCAGGCTGTCTGTACAGTCATGAAAGTTCAATGCTATTAAAGCACTTTAAACTTTAAATCAAAGCATTTTGTTTTTTCATATAAAATATATACATTTCTATGAATTTTAGACGTTTTGGGGATGTCCCTTTTTTTGGCGCACTTTTTACAATGCGCATTACTTGTTCTCTGGCTTATCCGGACCTCAGTATACAATTTCCCCCCGTCCGTCTCATGTGTGATCATGCGTTCAATGTCAATAAAGTTCTTGCATCTTGACTTGTTACTGGTTGTTTGTCCGAGCGGTGCTGTCTGTCAACATGACCAGGACTGGCGCTTATGTCGGACAACTTGAAGAGCATAAAGAGAGATTGTACGAGTTTCACTAAACAGGTTGAGAAGAGAAAAGGCCTGTCAGGGTCTACCAGCGTTGTCATGTTCAGGGTTTTCTTCTGACTTTATCCGTCTAGTCCGGGGGTCGGCAACCTGCGGCTCTGGAACCGCATGCGGCTCTTTGGCGCCGCCCTAGTGGCTCCTGGAGCTTTTTCAAAAATGTTTGACCTTTTTTTAAATTTTTTTCTTCTTTTTTTTCTATTTTTTTTCTTCTTTTTCTTCTCTTTTTTTCTTCCATTTTCCTTTCCTTTTTAATCTCGACATTTCAGCTTTTTTCTCGAAATTGTACTTCAACATTAATCTCAACATTTTACTTTTTTCTCGAAATTTCGACTTTTTTCTCGGCATTTCAACTTTTTTCTCAACATTGACTTTTTTCTCGACATTTCGACTTTTTTCTCGACATTTCGCCTTTCGCCATTTGCCTTCATTCTAAGGCTAATACAACACTTTTTTATTTTTTGCGGCTCCAGACATATTTGTTTTTTGGTCCAATATGGCTCCTTCAACATTTTGGGTTGCCGACCCCTGGTCTAGTCCTTTCCTCTGTTCAAAGTTTTATGTTTATTAGTGACTTCCTGCTTTATTTCTAAGCAGTTTATTGTTTTTACTTTCCCTTTTGGCAATTTTCAAACCCCTTAAACTGGATCATGTGCATACAATGCAATACACATTCTCTGTAGAAGAATCAAAGTGTGTGGTTAGATCCATTATGGGATACTGTTGGCTTCAGTCACACACTGGACTTCTTTCAGGAAATAATATACCTCCACCGAGGGGGTGCAGATTGTACAATCACTGAAATCCTGGCTACTGCATTTGGACTAAATGAGTCTCCACTCATCCTGTGGTGACTAACGTAGGTTTGCTTTCTGTGTCTCGCTGCACATGCGTGCATCCTGCACAGACAAGGGGACGTTTACATGCAAACCCACAAGTTTGCCAGGGGTGTCGCTAAGCTGAATATCACTTAAAAAACAGACAAGTTTGAAATGCTGTAAGGAAAACACAGCAGTGTTTACACCAGTGGTCTTCAACCCTGGTCCTGGAGAGCTACAGTCCTGCATGGTTAGATGCTGCCCTGCTTCAGCACACCCTGATACAAGGAGCTGTGTCATCAACAGAGATGTACAGACCTTGATAACAAGTTAATGAGGACGGTTAATCAGAATCAGGTGTGCTGAGGCCGGGAAACATCCCAAACATGCAGGACAGTGGATCAGGAGGACCAGGGTTGGAGACCACTGCTTTACTCCAATCTCCCTCAGATCCATCAATTCACGTCGTCTACATAACCCTGACAGAAGATTGACCTGTGCCTGTGCAATGTTTATGAAAACAGTATGTAGGTTCTCAGTATAATATTTTATGGTAGATTTTTTTTTTTTATACTTTTTATTTGATTTTTTTTTACATTACAAGAAAAAACATATTACAAAAAAAAACTTGTGAGGTCATGGGATGATTAGTAATCAAGTCAACTTTAACAACTTCACAGTGTAATGTCATTATGGTAGATTTTTGAGGAAGGAAATCGCTGAGATGACCAAACACAGATCATCTCAAAACTCACCTCTTCAGAACAGCTTTTAATGTGTGATTTGTTTCTTATCCTTTATCTTATCTTTTTTTTATCCTGTGGTTTTTAATTTTTAATTTTCTTGATCTCACTGTTTTATCTTTGTGTCTGTGAAACATCTTTTAAAAGCGCTCTATAAATAAAATTGATTATTATTATTATTATTATTATTATTATTATTATTATTATTAAAATTAGATGAATTCTTATTTAGTTTAGTTTTTATCTCATTTATTTCATTTAAAAACTGTCATTCACTTGATTTAACCACAAGCATTAGCTTCACAACTGCCAACGATGGTTTAATTCAATAAATTAGACCTGAATCCTAATAAACTTAGTTGTCTGACCAGAATTAGAATATCAGGATCATACATTTTTAAATAGTTTTAGATAATGCCACGTCACTTTTGATTTCTAACTTGGCCTAGGCTTTTATTATCAGATACACAACTTGTTGTATAGCACAAAATTATGTGCAGTTATTGACATAATGACTGCAAAGGTGAGTTAGTACTGTGTATCTACAGATATATATATATATATATATAATATACACGCAGTCCACCCAGGTTGTTATGGTTTTGCGGGATGACTAAGTTTGTTCAAATCATAGAGTTAAGAAGGAACACGAACATCTTTCAGCGCGACCAAAAAAATGATGTACCACAAATGACAAATAAACGTTAAAGAGAAATGAGCGTTAAAACCAACCTCAGATCTGCACTCCGGTGAATATTTGTTAAGACTTCCGTGGTTAAAATCGTCAATAATCGGGTGTGCTTGTTTAATGTCACACAGAAGAAAAGCGTTGGCAGCGGTGAGAGGAGACTAGAGCCTGTGTGCCGCAGCGGCGGCGGGGGAGGCGCCGCCCCGCCCCGCCGGTGTGCCCGCTGCCTACTAACCGAGCGCCTCGGAGCCGCTGAGCGACGTCACCGGCCCTGGACTGTGGAGGAGCATGGCCGAGGAAGCGCGGACAGCTGGGTGAGTTTTCCTCACAAATATCGCCTTTACCGCTTAACATCTCAGTGTGTGACAGCACACACTGCTACTACAGCCTTAATAGTTATTAAAACATTTGAAGATAGTGTTTCAGTAAAGACGGTACTGTGAAACTCTGCGTAATTCCGTAACTGAGACTTTTAAAGAGGTCTCTTTAAAGCCTGATTTATGGTCCGCGTTAAATCGACGGCGTATCTTACGGCATAGGGTACGCGGCCGCGCGCACCGTACGGTACCCTACGCCGTAGGCTCTGCGTTGGTGTGACGCGGAACCATAAATCAGCCTTAAAGGAGCCGCAGGTTGTTTCCTTCCTTTCCTCGAGAGTCAGTGATCTGATGCAGCAGCAGCAGCAGGTGGGGGGTGTTATTATTATTCATCTGTTATTCATGTGTCCAGTAAACCAGCAGCTGCCGGTTCCTGCAGCTTATTATTAGTAGTAGTAGTTGTATGTTGTGCTGATATAACTCCTGATGTATTTGTACAGGGAACAAGGCTTGAGGTTGTACAGGAGTTCAAATATCTGGGAATCATGATAGACTCACAGTTATGCTTCAAACAACAAATAAAAAGATCTATGAATTTAATCAAATGTAATCTCTCTAACTTCAGATACATTAGAAATAATTTAACTGTTGATTCATCCAAACTGTTTCTTAATGCAATGATAGTAGCACATATCACCTACTGTATAACAAGCTGGTCAACGGCATGTAAATCCACACTAAAGCCTATTGAGATTGCAGGTATTTGAAAGTCTTTGAACATTCTAGATAAAAAAGTCCAGCACCATCGTGCAATCTTGAAGAAATATGAACTTTTGAGCTGGGACAATATAATTAAATACTCAGATTGCATCCTTGTATATAAAATCATCCATGGTCTGGCTCCACCTCCATTAAATGTATTTATAAAGAAAAACAGGAACAGGTTAACCAGAGCAGGATCTAGAGGTGACTGTATCATCCCATTCAGGAAAAGTGCTTTTGGGCAGTCAGCGTTTTCATACGGAGCATCTCATTCATGGAACACAGTACCAAATGTCATACGAGACAAACCCACCCTGACCTCCTTCATTAAACACTTAAGAACAAGCTTCTAGAGGATCAAGTCTGCACTCATATTATATCTTAGTGTATTTTATTGTATGTTTTATCTTATATCTTAGTGTATTTTATTGTGTTTTCTTCTATTGTGTATTTTACTGCTGTGTGTCATCGTTTCTTGGACTGTATGTAAAGTATGTGTGTCTGGAACCTTCTTTTACATCAACCTACCCCAGGGACTAAAGATGCAAATTAGCCACGGGCTATAATCTAGCATATTTACATGAAAATGTTATTAATATGTACTGTCCCTGGTTCTTTTCCTTTAAAAATAAGATTACAAATAGTAGTAGTCAGGGCCTGCCCAAGCCTCCATGGGCCCTAAGCAAAATGTGATTTTGGGGCCCTCTATTACTGCCAATAATACTGATTATTGATCATTCACACATCCACTATAAACTTATTTCATGTTCTTCCCTGTCATTACAAATACACTTGTAAAACTAGATGGAAGAACTTTTTGTTGGAGTTAGATTGTAATCCACAGTGATTAAGACCGTGGAAGCAGAAAACAGATTAACAAACTTGCAGCAAACTCTTTCAATTTGTCAAGAAGGTTGTAGTAGGACCCAGATGCAGAAGAGCAGGAGACAGGAGTTCCTAAAAAAACAGAGATTTATTGCTCAAAAATAAAAAACAAAAACGCTGCTAAGAAGGATACAAAACCCAAACCAGGAACAAGAATCATGGAGGGAGGAAACAGTACGGACCAGCAGGGAGCAGGGGAAAGACAAGACCAGATATACACAAAGGTTAACGAGACACGGGTGCAGACAATCAGGGCAGATGGAAAACAGGAAGGTCAGACAAGAACTCAAACACAAGGATATGGACTTCAAAATAAAACAGGAAATGTCAACATGAAATGTCAAACCCTGACACAATGAATATTGATCAGAGTCAGCAACTGCCCCTACTGGCCACACAGAGAATCAACAGATAAAAGGTGAAAGAGCTGCACAGTTGCAGCAGTGTTGTTTCCATCATCCTATTGTCAGCCTGGCAGGTTTTTACCATCTATGGTTTTAAATCTGAAATGGAGCAAATTCAGCTACAAGAGCGGCCTGGGGTTGATTTAGGGTGCGTCCCAATACTCCCCCTCGCCCTCCTTTTCTTCCCTAACCCTAACTTTTGCGCGTTCCCGTGAAGGTAGTGGTGTCCCAATTCCTCTTTTCACCTAGGGGGAGGGGGCATAACGAGGGCTAGGGGCTGAGAATAGCCCCTTCAAATCGAGGGATTTCAGATGCTGACTTGGCGAGCGAGGGGGTATGAAAAAAAGAGGCTCTGCGTCGATTTGACTCGCCGACCGAAGGCAAACAGGCAGACTGGTCTCAGAGAAATAGAGAGAAATAATCCTGTGACTCGTCAGATTTGTTTTGGATGTTTCTGATATAATAGTCTTCAGAAACCACAAAGTAATCCAGCTGTTATCTGGGTAATTTACACACTTTCAGATAAAGTTGCGGAAGATCACGCCAGAATAAAGGGATTTATGGTTCCGCGTTACACCAACGCAGGCCTACGGAGGGGGTTACGCAACCTACGCCGTAGGCTCTGCGTCGATTTAACGCGGACCCAAGCTCCGGACCCGGCAGACAGAAATCTCTAAATTTCGGAGCAAATTTCTTAACAGGCGTAGCTACAACTGTTAGATTTAATCTATTAAACCAACATATTCCTAAATGAGTTATTTCAGCCGGCGTGATTCTCAACAGAGCTGCGTCCCGGGAGAGAGTGTCTCTCCCGGGGCTGACGGAGCAGCCTGACCCAGCGATCACGTCTCTTCTCGGGCTGTGAGCTGAGGCTGCTCCCCGGGGGCGGCGGCTCTTCTCATCTCCGAAAACATCGGGTCAAATTTCTTAACAGGCGTTATTTGGATAAACTGAGCCCCGGTTGGGGATCTTAAGGTTACCATTATACCTGAAAAAATATTAAAACTTAATAAAGTGCCATATTAACAGCGCTACAGCTGAAATTAAAACAGCTTTTGGCTCTCAGCTTCCTGATCAGGGAAGGGATGAAAACGAGGGGTAGGGGGAGAATTGGGACAGGCACCTGGGCCAAGTGCCCTAGATCTCAAGTGCCCTAAAATCTCCCCCTTCTTTTTTAGGGCTTAGGGAAGAAAAGAAGTGCGAGTGGAGAAAAGAAGGGCGAGTGAAGGAGAATTGGGATTGGGCCTACACTTAATATTTAAAGGAATATAGTACTGAGTGTGATACTGAGTGTCATCTACAGTGTAGGACTACTAAAAGAAACAAGATAATCACATAGATCATTTATACACCATTTACTGTAAACACGTTATCTACTTTATTTCTGGTTTTAAATAAACTGCAACAGCAATGTGCAACAAAAATTAAGTGCAACAACATAAGTTCTACAAAAACTATTAAAATCACTCAACTTAGATAAACAGAACTTTGTCAATATGTTCTGTATGAATGTACAAAAACAGACATTATTAAATAGAATAAACAAATTAAATCAAACTAATAGAGCCGAGAGGCAGCAGTATCTACTTTAGTCTGTAAACATAATATTGTTTACGTAACAATATTAATTATTGTGTTTTTGTACAATAACATACCTTTGATAATGTATGAATTAGTGATGCACCGATTGTTCGGTAACTGTAATTGTTCGGCCGAAAATGCCAAAAAAACACTTTCGGTGTTCGAAGGAATAAGTGGGAAAAAAAATGAACAATTAATAAGAGCGTTGTATTATAAGGAAATAGACTGGCCGCTCCCGTACCGGTTGCACCACAAACATAAATCGTTGGCCAACCAAAAAGTAACCACATAAGAATTTTACCTAACATTCACCAGGAGGTGGAACCAAAACAACATAATGCTGGGAAATTAAAAAAAATTCAGTTTTTTATGTTCAATAAATATTTTCTACCTTGTAATTTTGTAAAATATTTTTTTCTTTGAAAAGCATGCCTAAATCAAATGTATTTGATTTATGCAATGGTGAAAAAATTGGCAAAATAAATGAAAAACTGCTGAAGAACCATGTTCGGTATTGTTCGGTATTCGGCCAAGTGTTTATTATTATTTTCGGTTTCGATTTCGGCCACAAATTTTCATTTCGGTGCATCACTAGTATGAATCATCACTCACACATAAAAAAAATAGTTTTTTTTTTTTTTACTCTTGGGGGCCCCCTAGTGGTCACGGGGCTCTAAGCAGCCACTTACAGTAGTTCTCTTATGCCTTGGGCCGGCTCTGAATACTAACAATAATAGAACTTTTAGCTGAGGGAAAACAGGTTGAAATCCAGCTCAGAGGAAAGTGTAGGATGTATGGTTTGAAGATGATTGATCTTTTTTATCGTCTGTTCTGTCTTTAGGGTTGTTCAGAAAATGGTATCCGTGATTGGGGTTCCCAGTCTGGCCAGCAATGTGTGGAGCTATGTGGACAACACAATAAGGTATTAACGCTGCAGGACATGTGTATGTATCTACCCAATCTGTTTTATCTTTGCACCCCCTAATGTGTTTATTATTGTTGATGCATGAAACATTAGGCTCCACACTTATATCCTGCTGTTGACTGTGAGCTGCCACCGCAGAATTTTTCGGTGCCCAGTTTAAGTTTAGTGTGCATGTTTGTAGGTGGGGCTGGATTCCCGACTGGCTGCCGACGTGGTGTCCCACCTCCCTGAGCCATCTGCAGGCTGCAGAGGAAAACATGCTGCAATGTAAGCATCTGCACACGTTCTTCCTCCTACTTTCATTTGCATATTACAGATTAATACGCATATGTATATATATATATATATATATACATATATATATATATATATATATATATATATACTTTACACTATGTTGTGTATTTGCTTTGTTGTTATATTTCTTTGGGGAAAAAGTTATTTGTGGCATGAATAAAAAAGTTAAAAAAATAAAAAGTCTATTTGCATACCAAAAAATGGCTAAATTAAATGTTTTAAGTCAACATAGCAGTTTATTTTCCTCCAGAAAATCTGCGTTACTCGCAGTGGTAAAATTATGGCCACTAAAATGTGCGTGAAGTCTAAAGTTGAAGCAAAAGTTTTTATTATTCTAAATGATTTGGTTTGTAGAAAGTATTGTTTTGATTAAAGTGTTACATTTTTTTTCCGCCAATTAAAATACAAATAAAGATGGTAATTTGCAGTGCGGTCTTAGAATCTGGAAACCACAAAAACAACAAGAAAGTTTGAAGACAGACAAATATACGTTTGTTCTGATGCCGGCTTATCTACAGCTCATTGAAATGTGTTTTATTACACTGAACACTATCGGTGCCAAATCATTTTTTTTTGTCCTCTGTTTCAGTTAAAAGAAGAAAAAAAAGCTTCCCATTCTCCTAAAACTGTGCTCTTGTTCCACACTTCCTCTTCAGGTATCAGGACTGCTTTTACCAGGCAGCTGATCCCCATCTCCGGGGGCAACGTTCTGTGGACCCTGATATTCAGCAGCGCTGGTGTAGAAGATAAAACCCCCATGGTCCTGCTGCACGGCTTCGGAGGGGGCGTGGGTATGTGGGCTCATAACCTGGAGGCTTTCTCGCGCCGCCGGCCCGTCTTTGCCCTGGACGTGCTGGGCTTCGGTCGGAGCAGCAGACCGCCCTTCCCCACGGACGCCCAGGCAGCCGAGGAGCAGTTTGTGGATTCTCTTGAGCAGTGGAGGGTTAAAGTGGGCCTGGAGTCCATGATACTGCTGGGACACAACCTGGGGGGCTACCTGGCTACGTCGTATTCTATTAGATATCCAGGCAGGTAAGTGAGAGTCATGCAATCTGTTCTTCTGTCTTAGGGTGCTTTCACACCTGTCCTGTTTAGAGCAGTTGTTCCGAAACAGGGAGCGTTTCCCCCTAAAGATCGGTTGGTTTGGTATATGTGAACACAGCAGTCGCGCTCAGATGCGGGTATGGGCAAAAATATGTGCCACTAGAAACTGAATGTGAATAATTTATATTTGAATTTGAATTGCTCAACTTGAATAATTGCATTAAAAAACTGAATCTGAATCACATAATTTATATTGTTTAATTTGAATTATTGCATTAAAAAACTGAATCTGAATCACATAATTTGTATTGTTTAATTTGAATTATTGCATTAAAAAACTGAATCTGAATCACATAATTTGAAATTGAATTTATTAGTTTGGAACTGAATTTCTATAAACTTGAAACTGAATGTCACATTATGAAATTGAATTCAATTGTTCTGAAACTGTATTTGATCCTCACTGAAAATTCAACTCTCTTTATACTTTCACATTCAGTTCTCACAATTCAAATTCAGTTCTTGCAATTCAATTTTAATTTACTGGAGTTACTGTTCCAGACATCCGGGTTGTTGAGGAAGAGCAATCGAGTGCAGATACAAACTACTATAACCTCTATTTTCTTTCAACAATATAAACGACTAATGGGAGGTAGATATTTCCAAACCTATTGTGTTTTCTCCATTCTGTGTAAAAAGTGTAGATTTATATCTTGCCGTTTTGTAGAAACATTTCTGTTGAGGAGTGTGTGAAGATTGAACTGAATGTGAAAGTATAATTAAACAACACAAATTCAAATTATGTGATTCCGATTCAGTTTTAATGCAATTATTCAAGTTGAGCAATTCAAATTCAAATATAAATTATTCAAATTCAGTTTCTAGTGGCACATATTTCTGCCCATATGCGGCACAAAACAAGCCAGCCGAGATCTCCTAGGGGAGGAGGTCTCGGCTCTCGGAGCGGTTCGTTTGCAGTGAGAACATAATCCACACAGCAACCGATTAACCACAGAAAACAAACTAGCCACACTCCCTTACGATGCTCCATAGTTGTTGTTTTTCCCGGGGTACGGAAGAGGAAACTCCTTCTGCGTTCATTTCTGACCAATGAGAGAACAGTTGGTTCACGCATGGCAGGGACGTGCGGTCAGGGGAGGCATGTCATCATGACAAGTAAAAAAATAAATAATTATAACATCAAATTTATGTTTATTATTTGTCCACTGATCTTTATGTATGCAATTTCAAACAAACTACTTCCCTCTTGCCAACGGAACCAAAACACTGACTCTTGCAGAATCCTGGAGGTGGTACTGGGATACAAGGAGGGACCAGAACCTGCCAGAAATCCCTGTACTGTAGTCTCTTCAGTGTTAACTGTTTTACCTGTGTGTGTGGTGGACAGAGTGAAACACATCATCCTGGTGGAGCCCTGGGGTTTCCCTGAGGGTCCGGACACGGCTGAGGCGGACCGGCCCTCCCCGGTGTGGGTCAAAGCCCTGGGCGCTGCGTTCCGCCCCTTCAACCCGCTGGCCGGCCTGCGGCTGGCAGGACCGCTGGGTAAGAACGGAGCAACACGGGGGGATACTCGGGTCAACACCAGGGCTGGGGATACTTTCACATGTCAAGAATCGGTTCGATTCCGATTCGTAAAGCTAGGGTCTACGATTTTACATATTGTACATTTTATCAAAATCATTTATAAGGTTGTTATGGCCCAATAGTGTTACCTATGAAATATGATTAGCAAAAAAAAACAAAAGAAAATATTTCTTCTATCTGATGTAATCCTGCAAAGAAGTCGACCAATAGGCGCCATTCGGCCTGAACGGTGGCTATTGGTCAATCTGCTTGAATGTCAGTGATTGGACAGTCCTCACCCTACTCCCCGCCTCCCAAAGTACGGCAACACCAAGGACCACTGGCTCCGGCAGTCTCCACAATTTGCATTTGTGGACATTTGAATGAGTAACATGGTATCTTACCTGTGATTCCATTGTTGTATCTTGGTGTTTTCTTGTTTTTCTCACGCAGACACGAACAAACACCAACACACGGCTCCGCGTTGTATTTGTTTTCCAATGGACTTTTATAGTGATTTTGTTTTTGGTCCTGCTGGCTCTCGTACCAGAGGGGGAGCTTCATGTGAGGCAGAGCACAGGGGGGAGGGAGTTTGTGTGGGGAGTAGGTGTCCTTTTTTTAAAAAAAAAACAAGATCGTAGACCATAGCTTTAAGATTCAGAATCAATGAATGAATGAATGAATGAATGAAAGCTTTTATTCCGAACATGGGAAAACATAAAATAACACATAAGTTAAAATAGTCAAAACAAAAAAAAAATATAGATAAATAAACAAAACAATGTTACCATGTCCGAAAAGGAGTAGAAAGAAGCACCTGGGGCCTTGTGTACTAAGAGTGCGGCGCACAAAAAACATGCGTTCGCCACTTTCAACGCTCACGGTCGGATGTACAAAGAATGACGTGAACGTAGAAAGTTGCGGTCCGTCACTCACACATTAAGGCTGGTTCACGCACTTTTCTGAGGTTTTGTCCGTTGGCGACACTCACTGGTGATGCAGTGAAGTGCAGAATATAAGGAAACGTGACGTCAACAATAAGTTCAGACCACATGAAGGACACGACAGTCCCCACATCACCAGATAAGTTACACAAGAGTGGAGCTGCAACAATCTCACAATAAACCACATGATCTGAACAAACAACTAAAGGAGCTCAACGATGGAACCTGCAAATCCTGATGGAGCTTTGGCTCCGTTAGAGGAACCTGCTGATGATCAGATCACACCGACCTGCTGGTCCAGGACTAAGACTGGACCATCAGCTGGTTTAGTCTGGACCTGCTGGTCCAGGACTAAGACTGGACCATCAGCTGCTCCGGTTCAGACCAACATGATCTTTCAGCTGGAGCTGCTACAGGTCGGACATCTCTGTCACCATGACGACCGTATGGGACGACTACTGGAGATTAAAGCCAGATCCTAAAACATCCATAACTGTGTCTGGACAGAAAAACATTAAAATACATTTTGCAGCAAAAACTGGTTCTGTAAAGTTGTCTTTTAAAATAAAACTAACATGTCACGGAAAGGTTGGTTGGTAGGAACTGATGTGATTCAGCAATGATGAATAAAGTTTTCATTGAATGTTTAGGCAACTTTCAGAGTCTGATATGGAGTCGGCTGCAGGTTCTGCAGGATCCAGAAAGTGTTTCTCCGGTGATGGACCGGTGTTGTGCCAAAAAGTGATTGCCTGCCAGAATCTGATTTCTCCCCTGAAAATGGGTCTTTTTACCTGCCAAAAATTGATTGAAGGCCAAATACAGTTAATGGAAGGTTGATTCTGCCTAAATCTGACTTGATCTCATTCTTGAGCTTCATAATCTGAAAATCTGACGTTTTAGGCTGCTGTGTATGATCCCACGGCCACAAATCAGAAGAAATAAGATTCTGGCAGGCAATCACTTTTTGGCACAACACCGGGACTAAGACCGGTCTCTCCTTCTGCAGATGCAACACTCCGAGTTAGATAAATTTTGCTCTTTATTTCTCACGTTTGCACCTCGATAATCCCGTCGGCACAAGTTGTCTTTATTTCTGCAGCGGAGGAATCAGATCGTAATGCTTCATGTTTTAAATATAAATGTATTTTGTTCACATTGTTATACTTATGAGAGAGGTGATCGCGGACATCCACAATGTGTAAAGGTGCGGGTATGCTTCTGCGTCAAAACGACGCCGTGTCTACGGCGTCTGGTTTTTGTACACGCAGAGGACACGCCGTCACATGCGCCGTCAGTGACGTGCACCTCCCGAAAATTGTAACTACGCGTCGAGGAGACGCCGACCACACGCAGACCGAGAGGGCTGTGATTGGTTCGTTTGAAAGCGAAGCATTTCCGGTTTCCGGTTTGAATCAGTAGTGAACTTCCAGGGCTCTTTTCTTCGTTTATGTGTGATTTTTTTTGTTTTTGTTTTTTGCACAATAGTTGTCCTTATCTCTTTTATTTACTGTGACCGGAAAAAGTCGGATAAACCATTCAGAAAAAGATCGCTAACTAGTGGCCGCGGGGGGTACTGCACCGCGACCAAATGGAGAGACGGAGAACTCTGAACGGTTCGTGACGGCGTCACGACTGCGCCGTGTGCTCTGCGTGTGTGTGACGCAGAACTGTAATTCAGCCTTTAGACTCAATAAACGTGTACATTGGTCTTAATCCGTTAGTATATAATACGCGTGACAGTAAAGCTGAACGAGGAGTCGTTTTTCATCCACAAACTTAAGTTCTGGTGTCGGTTCTTGAAATACAAACAAGAAAAGCAGAGTGTAATGATGCACTAACGCTGCCCATAAACATTCACCAACCCGTACGATCATAATAAAACCACAACTGCTCACGGAACGCAACGCAAAGCAAAGAACTGCATTACCCATAATGCAATGCAGCTGAAATCGGAATAAATGCCCCCAAATAAATTATTTATTCCAGCTCACAGCCGATTTTTTTTAATTTGTTTTACCTGTTTTTGCACATTTCTTGTTAGGATGAGCGGTTTTTAATGGATAATTATCTTCATTATCATATTCAAACATATTTGAAGGAGGAGACAAGGCGGAGTGTTGTGCTCCCGCATGTGCGCTCAAATCCACGCTGATTGGGATGTACAGAGCACAGTTCTGTTCATCTGAATCTTTGCGTTCATGTAAATTCCACGCACGGTTTCACGTTGAAATCCACGCACTCTTAGTACATAAGGCCCCTGGTGATCGTCAAAGCCCTTCATCCTCCCTGTATCTGTGAAAATTATATTTTTGTACTGCTGTTTGAACTGGCTCATGCTTGGACATTGCTTGAGCTCTGCACCCAAACTGTTCCACCACTTCACTCTACATATGGAAATGGTACATTATTTGATTTCGATTATCAGCATTTGATTCTATGCGATCCGGTATTGATTTGACTTAAGGCTGAATTATGGTTCTGCGTTAAACCTACACCGTAGGGTACGCGGGAGTCTCTCCGTAGCCTACACTGTAGCCTGACGTGAACCTCCCAAAAAATGTAACTACGCGTCGAGGTGACGCAGACCCAACGCAGACTGAGATCCAGGGCAGCAAACAGAGACGTATGAAATTGTTTTTATTTTTTCCATTTTCTGTGTTTTGCGGTTTTTAATTTTTGAGAACTGGTTTTTCAGCATTTTGTGCAAAATTTAACCCCAAGACAGTATATAAAGCAACGCCTATATCTTATAACTAAAACTTTAATGTTTTCATACTTTTAAACATATTTAAAGGCAAAAACATGGCAGTAGTTATTTTCATGTCAAACAAAACATTCCTTTTTTGGGCATAAACTAAAATTTCCAAAAGTTATTTTTATGAAATAAATAACTAAGAAATAAATAACTCAAATATTCCTTTCAATATCCATTTAAAGTGCAAAAAAAGAAAGAAATTGCAACAGCTCAACAGCGCATGTGTGAATTAAATGATGTGACTACTGGGTTCAAGTTCACCGGGCGAAAATGTAATAATGAAAAGAATCGATCTTTAGACATACGAATTTTTTAGGAATTAATATGAGAATCGATTTAGAATCGGAAAATTGATTTTCTTTCAACATAGGCCTAGTCAACACACAAAGGAGAGTAGAAAACACCCAATAATGTGTGGGGGGGGGACTTAATGCATCTCCTCGTCCTGCATTAGCACCGTGAGTCAATCTAAATATGTGAATAATGACGAGGGTTGTATTGATTGTCCTAAATGCCTCTTTAGTTCTACCACTTGAGTTCCTCTCCTGTGTCTTCTGCAGGTCCCACTCTGCTCCAGGCCCTGAGGCCTGATTTCAAGAAGAAGTTCTCCTCCCTGTTCAAAGACAACACCGTATCCGAGTACATCTACCACCTCAACGTGCAGTGGCCCAGGTCTCTGTCTGCTTATCTGTCCCGGTTTCCCTGAGGAGCCTCATTTGGCGCTTTTCCACTAGTACCTACTCAGCCCGACTCGCCTCAGTTTGGTTTGGTTCTTTTCCACTAGGGGTCTAACCTGCCGAGTAGATACTTTTCTGTAACTATTCTGCCGAGGTTGTAAGCTGCTGAGTTGGCTGTATCTGACATCATCACACTACAGGCCACTGATTGGTCGGGGGGTTGGAGTCAGACGTCTGAGTCAGGAGGAGGAAATCAGAGAAAGAGACTCTGACGGATTCTGGTTCATTTTATTCGACCAGCAACGGCAGCAAAAGTCTGTTTCATGATCCAACTCTGAGGGTCAGATGTTCATAAACCTGGTGCTGAGGAGAGAATTAAAAAGATCTAGACAGAGATAAGGAACGACCAGATCTACCAGGAGCTCTGTCTCTTCATAGCTGCTCACGAATCCAGCTGACTTTTCAGCAGCGCAGAGACAAACTAACAAAAAAAAAGAGTCACCACTTGAAGCTTCTCTCACTCTCATTTTTTAACTTGATATCAAACACAAGCCACAGACCCAGCAGCACATCTATCATCTCCTCCAGGTTCTACATCTTTAGTGTTGTTGTCTTCTTTGTTTAGATACACAATCAAATACGTCACAGCAGCTTCCTCCAACCTCCTACTTCTGATCCAGCTGCTGAATTGTAGTGGAAAAGAAACCAGGTCGAGTTGAGATGAGTAGGTGCTGGTGGAAAAGTGCCAATTGATGCCACTTATCTTCACTACCATTCAATTCAATTTTCAATTAAATTTTATTTATATAGCATCTAATACAACAGATGTTGTCTCTAGACGCTTTCCAGAGACCCAGAACATAAACATAAACATAAACCCCCGAGCAATTATTATATAAACAATGGCAGGTAAAAACTCCCCTAGTGGGAGAAAAGCCTTAAGCCAAACAGTGGCAAGAAAAACACCCCTTTAGGAGGGAAGAAACCTTGAGCAGGACCTGGATCATAAGGGGGAACCTCCTGCCAAAGGCCAGACTGGGGGTCAGGGACGTCAGCAGCACACAGCAGGCAGGTGGAAGCAGCAGCAGGATGACCAGAGAGGAGGGGGAGGGGAGGGGGGGGGGGGGGGGGGGGCAGTACGCAGCTCCTGAAGCTCCGGCCTGCAAACATGCACAAAAGAGAAAAAAGGGGGGCCAGCCCAAGAAACTACAGGAACGATGGACAAAAATGATAGCTATGAGATACTTATAATAAATAAAAATGGAAATGAGGAAGGGAAGAGGAGAGGAGAAGAAGGGTGAGAGGCACCGCCCAGCGGATCATGTCGGTGCCCCCCTGCAGCATAAGCCTATAGCAGCATATCTACCACCAAGCTATATTTGAGACTAACTATTATAGTCTTGTTCTATAGCTGCAACTATGACTACTGACTCTAACACACTAGAGTTACCATCATCATCTACCACTACCATCATGAAAGCAACTTGTTTATCACATTTACTGGGATTATGGGAATTGTACTTTTCAAAATGATATCCTGTTAGTTGTCCTCATCACTCTGTATCAACCGTCCCTCCGTCTCCTCACAGCGGAGAAGCAGCCTTTAAGAACATGACCACGTCGTGCGGCTGGGCCAGGAGGCCCATGCTGCAGAGGGTGGCCCAGCTGGAGCCCGCCGTCTCCATCACCATCATCTACGGCTCTCGCTCCAGCCTCGACAGCAGGGCAGCCAAAACCATCAAGGAGCTCAGGCCGCGCTCCAGTCTGGAGGTCATCGTAAGTTCAAGTACAATATCCTCACATTCACTGGTCACTTTGGAACCCAAACCTTCAGGAATCTGGAAAGATATGTCAAAGTAAAAAGGTTTAGGAGTGTTTTCGCTGACCGGGACAGGAATGTGTGGTTCGACCCCACATGAGCGGAACATTCAAGAAAAGTTAAAGCCCTCTAAAAACCCTCTTCATCCACTAAAACCTTTTTTGAATTTGATCTGCCTCTAAAGAAAGCACAATGAAGCTGGCTAAAGCTCAGACTGTAGCTGTGCTTTTATTGTGAAAGGGTTTACACTACCTGTAATTCTATTCAAACTTCATTCTGTTTCTTCCAAATGTCAAATCATAATTCATTACATTTTAAAAGATATTGTTTCAACTGAATCTTAAACCAATCTTTGCTGCCTACATGAGAAATATGAAGTCAGAAATGCTGGTTGGTTTGAAAGTGTGAGTTCACGTCAACGATATAAAAGCAATAATAGATAGAAGTCCTGGTGTCCCCCCAGCTTCTTTATGTGAGGGAGGCGACTTCTTAACTTTTTTTGTTAATAAATGAAGTATACTCTTCACACAAATCTTAAACCTCAATATGACGACATGTTGGAGAAGTCATTATTTAATTTTTTCAATTTATTTCTTTATTTCATTCATTAAAAGAAAAACAAAACGGTTCAATATAATTACAACAAATCTCTTTCCTTGAATGAAAGGGAACAGAAAGAAGACTAAGCTTATTTTATCTGTCCCTTTTTCCTAAGAAATAACATTTCATGAATGTAATAATAAAAAAAACTTAATTACAAATTAGGCAATAAAAAAAATATATAAATAAAAAAAAACACTTATACAATAAACGTAATTAAAAAAAAAACAACCCCCCCCCAAAAAAAACCCCAAACTACAACAAAGTTATAAAATAACACAAAATAGCTGTCGTCAAACACAGATAGTCGTATTCTTTTTTGATTCAAAGAAAAAATATATGACAATGGTGATAAAAAGAGAGAGAGAAAAAAAGAAAACCCACCTAACTTAACAATTATCATGATATTTCTTCATGAAACTGGCTTTTATTATTCTTTTAAATGTAATGTTTGATTTGCATTCTTTGTTCCATAAACCGATACCTTTTACAGAAACACAACGTTCCATTAATTTTGTCCTGAATTTTGTTTTTTTTAAAGATATTTTAAGTTATACTTATTTTCTCTTTTTTCAAAATGTTTCTGTGTATTGATTGGAAAAATGTTCTTATGAGCTTTCCACATCATTTGCAGAATTCTGAGGTCCACTAATGCCCCTTTTGCACTAGTACCACCTCGGCTCGGTTCTACCTGTTTTGCCCTTTTGCACTAGGGCTGAGACGGGTAGAGCCGCTCCAAGTCGATACTTTTTTCTGTAACCATTTCAGCGAGGTTCTATCCGGGGCTGAGCCGGGACTATTTATGACGTCATCACCCTCCACGCCAGTGATTGGTCGGGGGGCGGGGCCGTCAGACGTTTGAATCAGGAAGCGGGAGTCAGGCGAGAGCGACCCGCGGCTCGCAGCGATTTTATTATAAAGCGCAAAATGTCTGTTTGGTGATCCAACTCTGAGGTGCAGATGTTCATAAACCTGGTAGCTGAGGAGAGAATTAAAAAAGGGATGTAGACGGGCTGTTTTACTCTCAGCCGCTCGCAGCTCCAGCTGATTTCTGATCAGCGCCGACATGAACAAAGCGGTTGCGCAATCGAGTACGTCACAGCAGCTTCACCCCAACCTGCCACTTCTCCCCTGGCTGTGGAAAAACAAACGGGTAGAGGCGGGTAAAGGCGTGACGAGCCGAGTCGGGCCGAGTAAGGACTAGTGCAAAAGTGCCATAATTCAGGAAATGTCAACAGTTTTAACTGAAGGAATAATGGATGACTATATTGTTTTCTACTAATTATTCTTATGGCTTTTTTTTTGTATCTTATGGTTTTTTTTGTAGAAAACTTGAGTGTGATCATGTGGTTATGGGTGACGCGTCCCCAGCTTCAGTGTGCGTGAGGTGTGCTGCTCGGCTCCTTAAATAAACCAGCTCAACCTTGAGGAGCAGCCTCTAACTGAATTTAGCAGCGTAGACAGGAACAGTTGCCAGAATCAGCCGTGCCAGATACTTTCCATAAATACGTCTGGCAAGGGGACAGGAGCTGTCGCAGTTGAAGGCGTGGCAGGCTGTACTTCCTCCAGCTTGATTTGAAAACCCACCGTAAGAACATTTGGACGTTGGACCAGGGTGACCCATCTGAAAAACCCGGAGAACTGTTCTTACCATGCAGGATGCAGGACATATTTGTCACTAAAATCAACTAAATTAATAACAAGCTTTAATCGTGTGGACTCTTGACTGCTGCCCAGTGGTCTGGTCAAACGCCACAGCAGACATGATAATCAAACTCCAAAGAGTGCAAAATAGAGGCGTGCTTGGTCCTGGATTGTGATTTCAGAACAAATGTATTTAAAATGCATAAAAATCTCAGCTGGTTAATGGTAAGAGAAAAACTACTTTATTCTTTATTAATATTTGTAAGAAATGTATCCATATCAAAAACCTTTGCAAGTTCTATACAAATAATTATGTTACAGTTCAGAAAATCAAAGCTACAGCACAAGACATGCTCTCAGAGGGGATTTTTCACTGCCAAAAATAAAGACAAACTATGGTAAAAGAACGGTGATGCATGGAACCCACTTTAAGCAAATTATTAACATAAAAGAATTCAGATTGTTAGTAAAGAAACATCTCTTGAATAGATACAAATGAAACTTTATTAAAAATGGTTATTGGTGCAAACTATGATAACTATACATTGTTTGAATTTGTTGATGTTATAAAATGAATGAATATGTTGTGGCAGGGTGAAGCATGACTCCAGAGATTGGTAAACAAGACTTTATTCCAGGCAACGGAATCACAACTGACAACAACCTGCACCTCCCAAAAATTGTAACTACGCGTCGAGGCAACGCAGACCGAACGCAGACCGAGACGGCTGTGATTGGTTCGCTTGGTAGCAACGCATTTCCGGTTTCCGGTTTGAAGCCGTCGTGAACTTTCAGCGCTGTTTTCTTCGTGTATGTGTGATTTTTTTTGTTTTGGCGCAACGTGCTTGGTGACTTCATTCGCGCCCACTGGAATCAGAATAAGGGAATCGTTTGCGAAAAAGGCAAACGATTCCAAGGAATTGAAACAGTGGGAACCGGTTCTCAACAAGAACCGGTTCTCAACAAGAACCAGTTCTCAACAAGATAACGCGATAGTCGGACGCTCGCGTGCAGTTAGGACAGGCTGTAACCCCAATTTTGACTGCATGTAAACGTAGTCACTGTTTTAACCTCCCCTCTCTTTTCTGCCTCCTCTCCTCTCCTGTGCCCCGTCCTCCTGCAGACGATCTGCGGAGCGGGACACTACGTGTACGCCGACCAGCCCGAGGACTTCAACCTCAAGGTGGTGCTGGTGTGCAACAAGGTGGACGCCAAGCTGAGGTCGGCGTAGCTCACGGACACTTACACACCTGGCCGGCATCACTTCCTCCGCCGCAGCGAGGCCTCAACACCACACTTCCTCAGGGAAGAAGGAGGATGAGTGTTTTTAAATATGGGTTTATGAGGTTTGACTCACGTGTGTCATGTTAGTGATTCATGTTGTGAGAAGCCGGAATGACATCAACAGACGACCGCGTCATCACTGAAGCATTAGTTAGAACGTTGTATTGTTACAGCTCGGTGGAGAAGGAGCCTGTTTCCAGTCCATGTTTCATTTTCATTTTCATTTCATTTATTTATTTAGCACAATTTTTTTTTCAAAACCAAAGGGTTCCACTCCCATCAACAAGGCATGTTTATTTGTACAGCACAATTCAACACAAGGTCATTCAAAGTGCTTTACATCAACATTAAAAGTGGCAAGACACAATTAAACAGTAAATAACAAATAAAATGAAATAAAATGGTAAGAAAAGAGGTAAAATGGTAAAAAGCACAAGTTGTTTAAGAATGAGGGCAGTAGAATACAGCAGGTAAGTATTTAATTTAGGAGTAAGCTTCAGTAAACGGTAATGTTTTTAGGCCTGACTTAAAGGAGCTGACAGAAGTAACGAACTGGGATGAAGTAACAAAGATAATCTACAACAAATTAAAAAAATGATAAATACAAACCTAAAAGAGAACAAGGATACAAGGTCTGGATTACATTAAAGATAAAGATATTGAAGGTTAAGGCAGAATAAGATGTTTTTTTAATAACTTTCTGAAGGAGGTAAAAGATAAAAGATGCATGTACATTACCGTCCTTTTCATAGGTCTTCTGATCCAAAACATAGAAAAATGGCTTATGATTTTTGTGAAAATCATTCTTTTTTAAAAACAAAGCAAATCAGTCATATTCAGATTTTTCCACATTTTTGTAAAGGATTTATTTTTTGAATGGTGTGACATGTTACATATTGTTGCTGTGATAATCTGTCCTAATCATTGATGTCAGAATAACAATCATTAGTTGTGAGCAGCCCAGTCTGGAGAGATCAGGGTCAGTGTTCCTAAACGAGCCGTTTACTGAGCTGTGGTCGCAGATTCTTCCACATGACTCTGATGGAGACAGGAAGTGTTTTCCTCAGGACGGCTGAGTCAGCTGGAGATGAATCTGCAGCAAAAACTCAAAATCTTACCAAGAATATTTGTCTTATTTCTAGTTAAAATGTCTCATTTTTAGTCAAAACATCTCATTACACTGAAAACAAGAGTCATTACCAGATAAATAACTTGTTATTTGACAATTTTCACCTGTTTCAAGTAAATTTTCACTTGAAATAAGTAGAAAAATCTGCCAGTGGGACAAGATTTATCTTCTTATTATTATTACTTATTACAAGCAAAAAAATCTTGTTCCACTGGCAGATTTTTCTACTTATTTCAAGTGAAAATCTACTTGAAACAGGTGAAAATTGTCAAATGGGTTATTTTTCTGGTAATGACACTTGTTTTAAGTGTAATGAGATTTGTTTGACTAAAAATGAGACATTTTAACTATAAATAAGACAAATATTCTTGTTAAGATTTTCAGTTTTTGCAGTGAGCTATAGCACAGGGGTCTTCAATCTTTTTAGCCCAGGGATCCTTGGATGAGAGAAAAACAGAGCAGGGACCCCCGCTTGGAATTCTTATTTTTTCCCTTTTTTTAATGTCACATTTTGAGCCTGGCTTCTAATAACTTTTGAATGTGTTTTATTCTGCTTATATCACCTTATTAACCAATTCCTGACTGGGTTATTAGCTACATGTGTTTACGGTTGATGAAACGTTGTCCTCTTCAGACGTGGAAGGAGTAACGTTAGGCCGAGCTGGAACGTTACAATCTCCAGCTTTAGGCTTCGTTATTGTCACTAATATATGCATCAGGTCTAACTAGCGATAAATATGAAATAGCCAAGTCAATTTCACAATTAATTTTCTTTTCTTAAACAGTTTTTCTGCTCTAAAGTTGACATTAGTCACATGATTCACGCCATTGGAATCATTTATGTAGAGTTGTAGACTAAATAGTTATTTGCCTGTTAATGGAGTTTTCTCAATCATATATATATATATATATATATATATATATATATATATATATATATAATTATTTATTTATTTTTTACTTTAAATTGCCTTTATTTCTTTTTAAGTGGGAGGACCCCCTGCAGTACCTCCACGGCCCCCCTAGGGGTCCGGACCCCGGTTGAAGACCCCTGCTCTAGCATTCTAACGTCCGTCCTTGGTGCACTTGTGGCCTTCCTGACAAGCTCAGATGTTCATTTTATTTGCAGTAATCATGACTTCTGTCACTGTGCAGCACCACAAACCTTTCTGCCCAGCAGTGCCACACAATGTAATTACTTCCTAATCTTTACAGCACCATCCTTTGTGATAATTGTGCAAAGAAGAACATCTAGTGGAGTTTTCTTTTGTTTGTGTGTGTGTGTGTGTGTGTGCGTGTGTGTGTGTGTGTGTGTGTGTGTTTTTTTCTATTTATTTAATGAGTTTAATTAACTAAAAAAATATATAATGTAAAAATTCTTTGAATTGTAATTCACTACTTTAAAATCTGAATTAATACAAAAATGCACCACAACTGCTTTGTGCTTTTTCAAATGACTGTGGACAAGCCCAGCAGATATATTAATGGTTAATACCAAGAAGTTTTTAAGAGCTGTTTTGTTGGCTTCTTTTATAGAAATAAGAAAAAAGAAGATACGTATAAGAAGATATGTATATATATATATGTATGCTATAATGCATATATTTTACTTATTTCCTAATTAAAAGGCTCTAAGTCATTTGTGTCTCTACTTTAAAAGACAGAGCTCCAACGTTATAAGTTACGAGGAGATAAGTTTACACAGTGCCTTTGTCGTCTTACTGACTCTTATCGTGTTATTTGTTTGTTTAAAAGTAACACTATTTTGAAGTGCAATTTATTTCCCTTAAGTGTTCCTTCGTGCAGGATCTCTGTTATTTCTGCTGTTTTAACAAAACACAAACGAAATAAAACATTTCCCCTCATATGACGGTGGCCGGGTGTTTTCTGTGTTTTGATTGTCGTTTTCCAGCCGTCATCTTGAGCCAGAGAGAAACAGGACTTTCCATTGGGTATTCTGTTGAAGTACTACTATATATGTAGATTGGATTGATGTTTCCGTAAATTTATTGTGACGCGCAGTACTCGAGTTGTAAAGAAAATCAGGGGGATGGTGGATTTTATCATATGGGGACAGATAATTTGTGCTGATTACAAATAATATAATATATTACAAATAATAGCAGTGACCAAAACAGCTGCATAAATACTGCAGGAATGACATAGCAGCAGTTAAATGCAGCCTTCTGTAAGCTTTAAATATCCACTGGGCTTACATCAAATACATCAAAACACAACAATAAAAAACACTTTTCTGAACTTATCAATATGACTCTGTCCTTCACAGGATAAGTAAAATGGATCACTGCAAAAACTCACAATCTTAACAAGAATATTTGTCTTATTTCTAGTTAAAATGTCTCATTTTAGTAAAAAAATCTCATTACACTTAAAACAAGACTAATCACTGGAAAAAACAACAATTTTCACCTGTTTCAAGTAGATTTTCACTTGAAATAAGTAGAAAAATCTGCCAGTGGAACAAGATTTTTTTTGCTTGTAATGAGAAGATAAATCTTGTTCCACTGGCAGATTTTCCTACTTATTTCAAGTGAAAATTTACTTGAAACAGGTGAAAATTGTCAAATAAGTTATTTTTCTGGTGATGACTCTAAATGTTGAAATAGCAGTAAAACCACATTCATTAATGAAATGACATAAGGGATGGAAAGGGGGGATGGCAGTTTTACAGGGGGGATGATTTGGACTGTTTTTATTTCAGGGGGGGGGTGCCATCCCCCCTCATCCCCCCTCAACTCCAGTACTGGTTCTACCTCGGGTAGGGGTATAAAACTAAAGCCTTTTTTGAGGACTTGTTCCTAGACTAAAATGCTCCTCGTACGTTTGTGCTGAGCAGGTACATGTAGTTGCTGGTCGTGGCCGCCAGAGGGCGCCCGTGTGCAGCGGTGCTCCAGTCCAGGTTTGTGCACCGCCATTTCCGCTCATTTCCCCTCTGGTTTATTTAACAGAGACAGCCATAGATATATATAAAGGCCTTTTATATATTATATATTATTATATTATAGGCCTATATCTATGGAGACAGCAACCTGACATGCATCATGTGATATGTCATATACAGTTTATGGTTTTACCCACAGCTCACCTCTGTGTCCATCATTAGATCTGGATTCAGGGTTAACAACTCCCTGAACAATAAATAAGGGACACCTCATCAACCCGATTGCCTTCACCTTTCCTGGCGTGGTGAATTATTTTTAGCCCCTTTTTTTGTGAGTGAAACGATTTTTTAACCATTTGACTCGAACCTGAATTGAATTAGATGCATATTTTTGAATGCCATGAACACATGGAAAACTAATTATTATTATGCAATTCACTTTAATACAAAATAACAAAATGAACTGAATAAAATAAGTATTTTTCTTAAACAGAAACCTGTCCTGCTTAACTTAAAATTGTATAAATGAATATAAAACAATAGAAAGAAAGCAGAACATCCATTCTGTAATAGTGCACATTTTTAGTGCAATAACAAAAGTGCAAACAGAAAGTCTGTAGAAAACTTGTAAACATATTTGTGCCTCAAAGGCCATGACTGTAGCTACAGTTGGAGTAAAACAGAAAAAAATTACTTATGAACTCAACTCAATGCCATTTTCCATCAGCGTTTTATGACTATTTTTTGACTCTCACAGTAAAACGGGACAAAGTGCGTCCCTTTCCAGCTCAATACGGGACGTACTTTAGTTTATAAATACGGGAAGATTCCGTTTTTCAAGGGACGGTTGACAACCCTAATCCCAAAAGACATTCTATCTCTTGCTCCTCTCAGCTCTGATCAATACATTAAAGATTATGCAAGCTCATGTGAGAGTATTTCCTAGTCTTGTGGAAAGTTTTGACTGACTCGGCTGTTCAACTGTAGCACTTTCTCTGTGTGCTCCAGTTGTTGATTAGGATTGGAAACAGTTGAACTGTTAATCCATCTTTTACTTTTACTCCTGAATGTTACAGGCTCCCTCAACTGACAGCACAGCTTTATTCTCCCCCTTCAGTGATTGGGGATGCATAAACTTTCAGTTTGAGCTACTGGAAAACATCTAAGATGGGAAAGAGCTGTTGTGCGATCGACTGTACTCATAGATTTAGACAGAAATCGGAGTCTGTAATCGGAGAAAAATAAGCTTAAGAGAGACAAATGGATCGCTGCAATTCACAGAAACAACTGGATTCCAGGCACCGAAACGTGGATTTGTGGTTCCCATTTTGTATCAGGTAATGTTGGATTTTTGGGTAGCTAACGTTAAAGGGTCAAATCATAAAGTTCAGTGTCCTCATCCCTTTAATTTCTACAACAAATCCTGCCTTGAAGTCGGACCAAGCGTCAAGACTTTTGTAAGCCTTCAAGCTTTGCTTCGTGTATTTCCCCGGTGTAGAAATTAAGTACATAGAAATATCAGGAAACTGGATTGGTGGCCAAATATTAATGTCCATGGACCACTGGTTCTTGGGGTAACTGTACCAAATATTAATGTCCATGGACCACTGGTTCTTGGTAACTGTACCAAATATTAATGTCCATGGACCACTGGTTCTTGGTAACTGTACCAAATATTAATGTCCATGGACCACTGGTTCTTGGTAACTGTACCAAATATTAATGTCCATGGACCACTGGTTCTTGGTAACTGTACCAAATATTAATGTCCATGGACCACTGGTTCTTGGTAACTGTACCAAATATTAATGTCCATGGACCACTGGTTCTTGGTAACTGTACCAAATATTAATGTCTATGGACCACTGGTTCTTGGGGTAACTGTACGGGTCACTGTCAAGTCCAACTGTCTTTAATTTAAGCTGATAATCAGCTGTTATCCCGTCTTCTCCACTAGTTGCAGCTGTTTTTGCTGATGTTTTACCACTCAGTGAGAGTAAGGGGGCTGGTCCAGTGGGGAAGTGACGTCAATGCAGACCCTCTATAAACTGCACTGGACATGTATAATTTTAAAAATGGATAATAAAACGAAAGTTAAAAAACGTTTACACATAGCCAGGTATTTAGAAAAACGGATATTTCCCGCTTTACGTTTTGAAAAATACCATAATTTCCAGGAACCTGCATAAATATCTGTTAAGGTGCTATGAGCAGCCAAACCTACAGGGGGCAGTGTAACGAGAAGATAAAGTCATGCTAGCCAATCAGAATCCTGGAAAAAAACATCAACAAATGACACGAGTAACTTCCAGTTACTTCCAAGATGAACCAGAGTCTTTGGTTTGGAGTGACAGAGAAGTGGAGTTACTTTTAAGTGTGACTTTAGAATATAAAACAGGTAAAATACAAGAAAATATTGACGGTTACAAACAAATTGTAAACACAGGTCGCACTCATGACACTGGTGACGTTTCTGTCACATAATGTGACGTTCTGAAGCCTAAATGTCCGTTTCCCTCTGTTTACAAGCAAACGTGAAGACGGAGTTTTTGCAAATCTCCACTTTGGCCGGAGTTTTCAGAAATGATCGTTTTTGGTGACTTTGAGCTTCGATTTCGTGTAAATCAGGGCTCGGCAACCCAAAATGTTAAAAGAGCCGTATTGGACCAAAAACACAAAAAACAAATATTTCTGGAGCCGCAAAAAATGAAAAGTCTTGTATAAGCCTTAAAGGGATTGTGACATGAAAAACAAATTTTTCTTGATTTTTTGTGTTTTGTTGGGTGTCTTGACATCAATTACACCCAAAAAAAACGAACTTTTAACATTCAGTGTATTGTGTGCTTTCTGGGATTTTCCGCACAATTATGCACAAACGGCGCATCTGGTTTGGTGGCGGACCGTTACGTAACGGTCCGCTAAATCACCGCCCCCTCCACCCAGCTCCCTGCCTCCTCTCCTCTCCAGCGCACCATAAAGGCTGATTTATGGTTCCGCGTTACACCGACGCAGAGCCTACGGCGTAGGGTTACGCGGCGATGCGCGCCATACGCTGAACCCTACGGCGTAGGCTCTGCGTCGATTTAACGCAGAACCATAAATCTGGCTTAACACGGAGCTGTTTAGAGCCCCCTCTGTTCTCATCACCGGAGGAAAACTGCTAAGAAGACCCGCGGCCACTGACTGGACTATGGATATGGAACCAACTTCCAATCTGGGTTAAGGAGGCTGACACCACCTCCACCTTTAAAACTAAACTTAAAACATTTCTGTTTAGTAAAGCCTATAGTTAGTGTTTAGTAAACCTCTAGCTGGTGTTGGTAAATCTCTAGGTAGTGTAAACTTTAGTGTGTCAGAGTCGCTCCTGTAGTTTCTTGTGCTGGCCCCCCCTTCTCCTCCCTTTTCTCTCTTTTGTCCATGTTGCAGCATCCTTTGCCGGACACCGGAACCTGCAGGTGGTCGTCGGTGGCTTGTAGCTTGCATTACGGAGCACAAGTCTTTCCCCGACCCTGCACCCCAACCTGGGACTTGCTGATTGGCCCGGAGCTTCAGGAGCTGCGTGCTGGCCTGCGGTCCCCACCCCCGGTCATCCCGTTGCTGCTTCCACCTGCCTGCGGTCCCCACCCCTGGTCATCCCGTGGCTGCTTCCACCTGCCTGCTGTGCTGTTGCCGTCCCTGACCCACCAGTCTGGCCCTCGGCAGGAGGGTCCCCCCTTATGAGCCTGGTCCTGCTCAAGGTTTCTTCCCTCCTAAAGGGGAGTTTTTCCTTGCCACTGTTTGGCTTAAGGTTTTTCTCCCACTAGGGGAGTTTTTACCTGCCATTGTTTATGTAATAACTGCTCGGGGGTCATGTTCTGGGTGTGGGTCTCTGTAAAGCGTCTAGAGACAACTCTGTTGTATTAGACGCTATATAAATAAAATTGAATTGAATTGAATTGAATTGGACTTAAGATAAGGGGACACTGCTGCTTCGCATGCCTTTATTTTTGTGATTGTTTGCTGTGGACTGTCTGCTTCGCCGTGCTGCTTTTCCGTGCATGCTTCGCCTGTCGCTCCCGGCTTAACTCTCCGACGCCGCTGTTAGCGTATTGCTTGCGGGGAGCTACAGTGCTGCCTTCCAGTACTCTGGTCACGGACATCCCCGGGCTGTAGTCGCCCTGTCTGGGCTGTGTGTGTGGGTGTTTGTGGTCGGTGTGCGCGCGTGTGTGTGTGGAGACGGCAGAAGTGTGTAGCAGTTGGGTTGGAGGAGGTTTGGAGGAGGAGCGGGGCAATGATTGACAGGAAAGGGGGAAAAGGACGCGTTTTTCACTGCGCAAAAAAACACCGTCATAAAAAGCCAGGCATGGAGTACTGGAGTGAAGTTTTTCTTGTTATACCTTTTTAGACACATTTGAGGGATATTGGCCAAGACTTTTAATAGTGTTAAAAGCATGTTAAAAATTATGTCACAATACCTTTAAAATGAAGGCAACACATGCTGCATGTATCTATATTAGTTATAACTGGGGGAAGATTTTTTTTACCTTATACACTTCGAGAAAAAAGTCGGAATGTCGAGAAAAGTCGAAATGTCGAGAAAAAAGTCGAAATGTCAAGATTAATGTTGAAGTACAATCCCGAGAAAAAAAGCTGAAATGTTGAGAAAAAGTCGAAATGTCGAGAAAAAAGTCGAAAATGTTGAGAAAAAGTCAAAATCTCAAGAAAAAAGTCGGAATGTTGAGAAAAAAGTCGAAATGTCGAGAAAAAAGTCAAAATTTTGAGAAAAAAGTCGAAATGTCGAGATTAAAAAGGAAAGGAAAAAGGAAGAAAAAAAGGAAAAGAAAGAAGAAAAGAAGGAAAAAACAGGTCAAACATTTTTGAAAAAGCTCCAGGAGCCACTAGGGCGGCGCTAAAGAGCCGCATGCGGCTCTAGAGCCGCGGGTGGCCGACCCCTGGTGTAAACGAACGGCCAAAACGCATGAAACCCCACCGTTTTTGCTCAGTGTAAACGGGGCCTCAGAGTACGTCCTGTCTCACACGGTGAGGCTGCAGAGATGCAGCATCAGTGTAAATGGGATAACTCAACACGAGGCTCTGCAACCACGGCTGAGACGGTGAGGGAGTTCAGGTACGAGTGAGGGACAGGAGACACGGAGGAGGAAGACCTTTTATTCTGAACCAAAAACCAGGCTGACCGGGCTCAGCTCGCCTGGGTTGCTAGGAAACCAGCAAGGCGCCGCAATCTAATTTATTGAATTCAGCCTCTTACCTCTCTCCCTCCTTCTCTCCATCTCTCTCTCTGGGCCTGTCTCAGTCACTCACTGTCAGCCTCCGTGCTGCTTTCCCTGTCTGTTGTTATCTTCCCCACTTCTAAGGCGCTTATCTCCCTACCTTCCCTTCCTCTCTCTTCATCCTCTCCCCATCTCCCTTCACATGTGTGGCTACATCTTTCTCTCTGTTCTACTCTTCTTCCCTCCGTCTCGGGCCTCAGATTGACTCAGACGGTGCAGCAGTGCCTCCCCCGTATCTCTCACACCGAGCTGGGAGTTCTACCCTCAGGCAGGACAGACCTGGTTTGTGGTTTAACTAACAAGTACACACACGCACGTACACACACACGCACACACACACACACACACACACACACACACACACACACACAGACACACACACACACACACACACACACACACACACACACACACACACACACACACACACCAAATCACCATTTAGATCAGCGGTCGGCAACCCAAAATGTTGAAAGAGCCATATTGGACCAAAAACACAAAAAACAAATATGTCTGGAGCCGCAAAAAATTAAAAGTCTTAAAATTAAAAGTCTTTCTGCCTTAGAAATAAGGCAAATGGCGAAATGTTGAGGAGAAAAAAAAAGAAATTTAGAGAAATAAGTCGAAATGTTGAGAAAAAAGTCGAAATGTCGAGAAAAAAGTCAAAATGTCGAGATTAATGTTGAAGTACAATTTTGAGAAAAAAGTCAAAATGTCGAGATTAATGTTGAAGTACAATTTTGAGAAAAAAGTCAAAATGTCGAGAAAAAAGTCAAAATGTGGAGAATAATGTTGAAGTACAATCTCCAGAAAAAAGTCGAAATGTTGAGAAAAAAGTAGAAATTTCGAGAAAAAAGTCAAAATGTCGAGATTAATGTTGAAGTACAATTTTGAGAAAAAAGTCAAAATGTCGAGAAAAAAGTCAAAATGTGGAGAATAATGTTGAAGTACAATTTCGAGAAAAAAGTCGAAATGTTGAGAAATATTTTTTCTCCTGCATGGTCCTAATACTCTTCCGTAATATCAAGATCAGACGAACAACATCTCAGATATTGTTGTATATCTCTGTAGCAAGGCTAGTGCTACGGGGGTCACCCGACAGGACAGAGGACACAAGGGTTTTGTGCAGGAAACGGTTTATTTACCCCTCTTTCACCCAGACACACGTGTCAGCAGCTTCCTCCCAGCCTTCCTTAACCAGGTCCAAAACCCCACGCGGTGTTCTGCCAAACAGCAGCTCAAAGGGGGAAAACCCTGTCGAGGCCTGGGGAACCTCACGCACTGCAAACAGCAGAGGATCAAGCCACCTATCCCAATTCCGAGCGTCCTCGTGAATGAACTTACGGATCATGGCCTTAAGCGTCCGGTTAAAACGCTCACATAAACCATCCGTCTGGGGATGATAAACGGAGGTCCTAACCGACGTAATGCCCAGTAATCTGAAAAGTTCCCTCAGTGTTTGTGACATGAACTGAGTGCCCTGGTCCGTCAGAATCTCTTTCGGGATCCCGACGCGGGAGATGACCTGAAGCAGCGCCCGCACCACACTCGTTGCCGAGATGGTGCGCAGCGGCACTGCCTCTGGATAACGTGTTGCATAATCCGTCAGGACTAGTACAAAGCGATATCCCGGTGCGCTCCGCTGAAATGGACCGATGAGGTCCATGGCGATCCGCTCAAATGGAACCTCCATTAATGGCAACGGCTGCAAAGGTGCTTTTGGCACAGCCGAGGGATTAACTAGCTGGCATTCGGGACAGGAGGCGCACCAGCAGCGCACCTCCCCCCAAATGCCCGGCCAATAAAATCGGTCCATTATGCGGGCCAGTGTCTTGTCGCACCCCATTTGGCCAGCCATTGGGTTGTAATGAGCCGCCTGGAAAACCAGTTCCCGGCGGTTCTTTGGTACCAACAACTGGGTAATAATCCGGCCAGATTTAGTGTCACGGCTCACTCGATACAACCTGTCCCAATTCAATGCAAAGTGCGGATATGTGAGCGCTGCATCAGGGCGCACCTTGTGACCATCAATTTGTATCACTTGGTCGAAGGCTGAGCATAGAGTATCGACACGAGACTGCTCTAGTGGAAAATCTTCCATAGAGTTCAGCGGGTCCCGCCGAGCCTCCGCCGGAGCCTCCGCGGGTCCCTCTCCCTCTCCGTCTGCAGCGTCGGACAACCTTGCGTCACCACTGAGCACAGCGCACATATCATATGTCCCTGGCTGCCGTGATTGCATCCCCACACACTGACTCACCAAATTTCCAAACCCCGGCCAATCGTGTCCCAAAATCAGAGGATGCAAAAGGCAGGAGCTAACCGCTGCCTTTATTCTATGCTTGTTCCCCTTGTGTCGAATTTCCACTGGCACCACGGGGTACTTGTGCACATCACCGTGAACACACACAACCTCCACCCAGGACGACACATTCATCAATGCCTCAGGGCGCACCAGGCTTTGGTGAATTACCGACTGCATGCAGCCAGAATCCACCAAGTATATACCCCCACGGATCCTTACCGGAACCCGGTACATCCCTCCTGAGTGTGGGGAGGATGCCGGCGGGCCGGCCAACCGGACCAACTGGCCCACCTCCATCAGCAGGCAGTCCCGCCTGATGTGTCCGGGCTGGCCGCACCGCCAGCAACCCTGCCCAGGCGTTTGAGGGCCCCCCGTCGGGTCAGTTGGTGCGGGCGGAACCGTGTGCGAGCTCTGGGGAGGGAAAAAAGGAGAAGCATTAGTGTTAGTTGGCGGACCCCCTGCCGTGGCGAACCTCCGGCGCGGCGCCGGGGTGGGACACGCTGCAGGTCCCACCGGGGTGGGACGCGCTGCCGGTCCCGCCGGGGTGGGACGCTCTGCCGGTCCCGCCGGGGTGGGACGCTCTGCCGGTCCCGCCGCTGCTGTGGCCGCCGGATGGACCGCCAGGTGGTCCTCTGCGAGGGTGATGGCCTCTTGCAGGGTCCCCAGGCGATGGCAGCTGACCCACGCCGCCGTCCGGGTGGGGAGCCCCTCCACAAACTGCTCCATCACCACCTGCTGCGTCAGCCGCTTCTCCCCCTCCACCTCGCCCCAGATGGTCCATCACCGATCGCCGCACCTGGGCGTAGGTGGCGCGTGCTGCCACTGGGAGGGCGAGAGCCGCCAGCTAGGCCTCCCCTGACAGGAGCGGCAGGAGGCGCACCGCCCATTCGGCCGCTGGCCAGTCGCATGCCTCCGCCACCACCTCAACGGTATCTAGAAACGCGAGGGGGTCGTCCGCCTCAGTCAGCTTCTGGAGGACCACCCCCGCGAAAGGAGCGGGCGGGCGACCCCCCCTGCCTGCCTGCTGCTGCGCCGCCAGCGCATCCAGCGTGGCGGTCTGCCGCTCGGCCTGGCTCCGGAGCAGGGTCGTCATGTCTGACACCATCTGGGCGAGGGATGCCACCCTCCGCTCCATTGAGTCCCCGCATTCCGCCGTCATGGTGCCCCACGTTGGGTGCCACTGTAGCAAGGCTCGCTGCTACGGGGTCACCAGACAGGACAGCAGACACAGGGATCTGTGCAGGAAACGTTTTTATTCTCATTCAGTAGAGACACACGTGCACCAGCACCTCAGCAGACCTGCAGTCGAGCTCCACTCTGCTTCCTTCCTCTGCCCTCTCCAAGGCCCGCACACTACTGAAATACACAGAGTGATACACAGACACATGCAGTTGAGTGTTGTGCATTGCTGCTCGTGCAAGCTCCCGGAAACAACCTTCAAAGCTTCTTTTGACATTCTGTCCTTACTTTTTCTATCAATAATCTTTCTGAATGTGTTATAGCATCGGTGAGAAAATATCATATCCAATCCTGCACCTTGCCACAATCTCCTTAAAGCGTTCCTTTATTGAAGTCTTGTCTTTGGTGTTGTCTGATGAATATTCTACATATTCTTTGCTGCTGGTTTTTGCAACCATAGCCCCTCTCTTTCTACAATTGTTTACCTGTAGGGCGGGTTTTATATAGACAAGATCTTCTTTTAAGGGAATTTGAGTGTGCAATTTATTTACAAAGTTTTCCTGCTGTTTTAAGTTATTAATTGGCTTCAGATGTCTGCTACTGTGTTAAGCACTTTGTAACACTGCATTCAAAAGTGCTATATAAATACAGTTTATCATAATTATTATACAGTGGGGAGAACAAGTATTTGATACACTGCCGATTTTGCAGGTTTTCCCACTTGAAAAGCAGTCTGTCATTTTTATCATAAGTACTCTTCAACTGTGAGTGATGGAATCTAAAAAAAAAATCCAGAAAATGACATTGTATGATTTTTAAGTAATTAATTTGCATTTTATTGCATGACATAAGTATTTGATACATCAGAAAAACAGAACTTAATATTTGGTACAGAAACCTTTGTTTGCAATTACAGAGATCAGACGTTTCCTGTAGTTCTTGACCAGGTTTGCACACACTGCAGCAGGGATTTTGGCCCACTCCTCCATACAGATCTTCTCCAGATCCTTCAGGTTTCGGGGCTGTCGCTGGGCAATACGGACTTTCAGCTCCCTCCAAAGATTTTCTATTGGGTTCAGGTCTGGAGACTGGCTAGGCCACTCCAGGACCTTGAAATGCTTCTTACGGAGCCACTCCTTAGTTGCCCTGGCTGTGTGTTTCGGGTCGTTGTCATGCTGGAAGACCCAGCCACGACCCATCTTCAATGCTCTTACTGAGGGAAGGAGGTTGTTGGCCAAGATCTCGCGATACATGGCCCCATCCATCCTCCCCTCAATACGGTGCAGTCGTCCTGTCCCCTTTGCAGAAAAGCATCCCCAAAGAATGATGTTTCCACCTCCATGCTTCACGGTTGGGATGGTGTTCTTGGGGTTGTACTCATCCTTCTTCTTCCTCCAAACACGGCGAATGGAGTTTAGACCAAAAAGCTCTATTTTAGTCTCATCAGACCACATGACCTTCTCCCATTCCTCCTCTGGATCATCCAGATGGTCATTGGCAAACTTCAGACGGGCCTTGACATGCACTGGCTTGGTCAGGGGGACTTTCGTGCGCTGCAGGATTTTAATCCATGACGGCGTAGTGTGTTACTAATGGTTTTCTTTGAGACTGTGGTCCCAGCTCTCTTCAGGTCATTGACCAGGTCCTGCCGTGTAGTTCTGGGCTGATCCCTCACCTTCCTTATGATCATTGATGCCCCACGAGGTGAGATTTTGCATGGAGCCCCAGACCGAGGGAGATTGACCGTCATCTTGAACTTCTTCCATTTTCTAATAATTGCGCCAACAGTTGTTGCCTTCTCACCAAGCTGCTTGCCTATTGTCCTGTAGCCCATCCCAGCCTTGTGCAGGTCTACAATTTTATCCCTGATGTCCTTACACAGCTCTCTGGTCTTGGCCATTGTGGAGAGGTTGGAGTTTGTTTGATTGAGTGTGTGGACAGGTGTCTTTTATACAGGTAACGAGTTCAAACAGGTGCAGTTAATACAGGTAATGAGTGGAGAACAGGAGGGCTTCTTAAAGAAGAACTAACAGGTCTGTGAGAGCCGGAAGTCTTACTGGTTGACAGGTGATCAAATACTTATGTTATGCAATAAAATGTGAATTAATTACTTAAAAATCATACAATGTGATTTTCTGGATTTTTTTTTTGATTCTGTCACTCACAGTTGAAGAGTACCTATGATAAAAATTACAGACTTCTACATGCTTTGCAAGTGGGAAAACCTGCAGAATCGGCAGTGTATCAAATACTTGTTCTCCCCACTGTATATAACCTCAATAGTGCCACCTTGAAAATTTAAGAAATAGAACCCCTTGTATGAGTTTGGCCTACATGCATGAAAATTCCTAGTTTTATGTAAATGGACGACCCGCACGGAAAAGTCTCTACGACCCATATTCTATAACTTCAGTTTTGGGGCTCTGCTCAAGTTAAATTGCGGAGCTTTTGAGTTTTTGTCCAGGGACTCGCCCGTGACGTTGCTGCAAAATTTGACGTTTCGCTCTCAAAATTCAACTTGCTCTTATTCAGTCGTGCATGGTCCCAGAGGCCTCACATGTCCAGCTCTGAGCAGGTTCAGATGCTCATATTTAGTCATAGCGCCTCCTGGTGGCAACAGGAAGGGACTAGCTCCACGTTCCCATGTGGTTGTTCTTCTCTCCTTCTCCAAATTCAGGACAAAATTAATGGAACGTTGTGTTTCTGTAAAAGGTATCAGTTTATGGAACAATCTGGATACAGAAGCCAAAGAATGCAAATCAAACATTACATTTAAAAGAATAATAAAAGCCAGTTTGATGAAGAAATATCATGATAATTGTTAAGTTAGGTGGGTTTCTCTTTTTAGCACTATTGTCATATTTTTTTTCTTTGAATCAAAAAAGAATACGACTATCTGTGTTTGACGAAAGCTATTTTGTGTTATTTTATAACTTTTATTTAAACAAAAAACATTCAACAATGTTTTTTTTTAAATTGCGTAATTTGTAATTTATTTTAGTGTTTTTATTATTACATTAATTGAAATTTGATTTCTTAGGAAAAAGGGACAGATAAAATAAGCTTAGTCTTCTTTCTGTTCCCTTTCATTCAAGGAAAGAGATTTGTTGTAATTATATTGAACTGTTTTGTTTTTCTTTTAATGAATGAAATAAAGAATACAATTTAAAAAAACATTTCTGAATTTGTTCTGACATGATGGTCAAAGAGATATCAAACCTGGTCAAATCCATGCTTAAGAAGTTGATGAAGCTCATCATGACATAAAATTAGATGGACCTTCCCATGGTGATGCGGCAAATTTTGATGCTTCGCCATGACTGGAAAACTTATTACAACTTGCCCATGTGTTGTCCAATCTGAACATAAATGTTTATGTTTGAAGCTTCCATTTTGAACAAGTGTAACTCCATAGTGTCAGCTTCTGATGAAAGAAAAATGTTTTTTGTCACATTATGTACTCCGTGCTTCATTAGATCTGCCGGATGTTTATCGAATGTTCACAACAAGCCTGTCCTCACACAATGTTGAATGGTGCACTGCAAAAACTCAATATCTTAACAAGAATATTTGTCTTATTTCTAGTTCAAATGTCTCACTTTTAGTAAAAAAAAATCTCATTACACTTAAAAAAAGAGTAATTACCAGAAAAATAACTTGTTATTTGACAATTTTCTCCTGTTTCAAGTAAATTTTGACTTGAAATAAGTAGAAAAATCTGCCAGTGGAACAAGATTTATCTTCTCATTACAAGCAAAAAAAATCTTGTTCCACTGGCAGATTTTTCTACTTATTTCAAGTGAAAATTTACTTGAAACAGGTGGAAATTGTCAATTGTCATAACAAGTTATTTTTCTGGTAAAGACTCTTGTTTTAAGTGTAATAAGATTTTTTGACTAAACATTAGACATTTGAACTAAAAATAAGACAAATATTCCTAGTAAGATTTTGAGTTTTTGCAGTGTGCCTGTGTAATTCGCAGTAAAACAGGAGTGGGATGATATTACCACACGTGTATGAAAAAAAATGTATTAAAAATGACCTGTTTGTCTCTCAGAGGCCTTCAAGTACATTGCACATTTATGTACATAGCTTTACCTTTACTTGACTTATCCATAGTTTATACCAGGGGTCTTCAACCCAAAATGTTTTAGAGCCATATTGGACCAAAAACACAAAAAACTAATATATCTGGAGCCACAAAAAATGAAAAGTCTTGTATAAGCCTTAGAATGAAGACAACACATGCTGCATGTTTCTATATTAGCTATAACTGGGGGAAGATTTTTTTTTCATTATGCACAAAAGTTGAAATGTTGAGAAAAAAGTCAATGTCAAGAAAAAAGTCGAAATGTTGAGGAAATAGTAAAAACTTTGTAAAAAAAAGTCGAAATGTCGAGAAAAAAGTCGAAATGTCGATATTAAAAACGAAAGGAAAAAGGAAGAAAATAAGAGATAAAAAGAAGAAAAAGGAAAAAAAAGGAAAAAAAGAAAAGAGAATAAAAAAAGAGAAAAAAAGGAAAAAAGAAAAAAAAGAATAAAAAAAGGAAAAAAAAAGGTCAAACATTTTTGAAAAAGCTCCAGGAGCCACTAGGGCGGCGCTAAAGAGCTGCATGCGGCTCTAGAGCCGCGGGTTGCCGACCCCTGGTTTATACTGTATGTTTACTTTTTATTCCTTTTTCACACATGCAACTGCATGTGTGAAATTGTTGTGTTGTGCATTGCTGCTTGTGCAAACACCGTTCAAAGCTTCTTTTCACATTCTGTTCTTACTTTTTTTATCAATAATCTTTCTGAATGTGTTACAGCATCGGTGAGAAAATTTCACATGCTGCCCTGTGGATGCTGTTTGTGAAATAATCTTCTAGTTTAGGAGGCACAGACTCCTCACACATACTGTAGAATCACCAGTGAAATGATTGCAGGCCCTCTGAGCCTCCAAATAATCTGAATGCATCAGTGCGTGTGCATTACAGATGGAGAAACTGTGTCTGTGTGTGTTCCTGCCAGCTCTGCACTAATAATCTTAATGCTTCCTGAGATGTTGCCCAGAGCTGCATTAGCCTCTGGATAGGCCATTGATTTGACGCAAAGAGCAACAGCTCAAGACACACACACACACACACACACACACACACACACACATAAACCTATCCAACCCCTTAAAGCTCTATATGGCCAAGGCTTCCTGTCTTGTGCCCACAGGGTTATCTCCCCAATGCAATTAAGGTGCTTTTAAAAGTGCATTTTCAGGAGGAAGAAGCATGGGGGTAATGAGGGAGAGTGCTGGCTGGACCGTGCCACGGCCAAGTGCGATGGGAAAACCCCCTACTCACCAAGAACCTGGCCAGACAACCAGATGGATGGACACAACCCCAATAAGAGCCAGTGGGGGAGAGGAAATGGATGCATTACTAAAGGGGGAATATGAGCGTGTGCATGTAATACTAGAAGGGTTGGAGAGATAATGGTGCAATAATACTTATTGCAAAGTGGGTTTTACTGCCATCTTTTTGCTGCTGCAGGAGAAACCACCTGTCATTGAGTCGATCAATACGCAGTTCAAAGCTGATTATATATATTCAACTAACAGGATTTATTAGGTCTAATAAGTCCATCAGATGCTGCGCTGGATCTTTCTCAGGCCAAAGCTCAGAGATGTCTCTTCCCCCACACCGTTCGTCTTCCTGTTCATGAGCTTTGAATGAGTGCTGAATAAAGCTGAATAAAGCTGAATAAAGCTGAATAAAGCTGAATAAAGCTGAATAAAGCTGAATAAAGCTGAATAAAGCTTCTTATCTTTGTCCGTCTGAATGGCACACACACACATATATATATATATATATATATATATATATATATATATATATATATATATATATATATATATATATATATATATATATATATATATATATATATATATATATATATATATAATCACCATTTAGGGGGTTTGATTTGTCATGTTTATTGTTAATTGTTGGCTTTATCTCGAACAACAACAAATCATCATCAAATTAAAAGCGTAAAAATGTAAAAAAAAAACAACAAAGAAACAAAACTATTTAACAGTCTCATCCAGAAATAAAGAAGAACAGCAAAATAATCAATCAATTACTTTATTTGTCCCCAAGGCGGCCATTAGTTTCACGACAGGAGAAGCACACAATGTTAAATATACATAAAATATACATATAAATTACAATTAGTTACACATCATAGTACAGACCTAAGCTTAAGAGGGAAGGCTTTTTCACCCACTACCTTCTCCTTCCAGCATTTAAAAGAACAATAGCGGAGGAACAGAGGAGTGTTTGTATCTGTTTGTCTAAGCAGTAACTGATGTAGAAACTGAAAGTGTTTATTCAGGGATGTGAGAATCAGACAATATGGAGTTCTTGATCAGCTGTTTGTTCTAAAGTTCTTGTAAAGTTTGTTGAGCCGACTCAATGATGAAATAATGTGTTGGAGAGGGAACAGGAGGAAGCAGAACGCTTATTTAGTCCTGTCCCTTCCTCACCACATCATATCATATGCCGTAGAAAATATAAAAATTAAAAATTAAAACAAAATTAAATAAGAAAAGACTTGGACCAGCATACCCAGCATGTTCAATATAGGAGTCATGGAAATGGAAATACACTCTCTTCTCTCTTGTAATATATTTCCTCTTGAAAATATATAAGTGTCCCACAAAAGCACCATTATTGTCCAAAAGTGCTGGACACATTTTAATAAATCTTCTCTATTATGCCAAGATGTTGTAATCAAGTCTGTATCTCACCTTGTTGTTGAAAAAAGCAGAGTGAGACAATATGAACCAAGAGGAACATTTATGTTCAGGAAAACAAAGAACCAACGTTAAACAACGATGATCTCAGTGACAGGATTAATCTGTGGAACAGCTTAGATACAGAAATGAAAATGTGGAGCACGTTATTACAATTCAAAAGCACCTATGCATACTAAATGATTAATACATATAAAACAAAGGTATAATACACATAGGCATGTATATATGGACATGTGTATGTATATGTGTATATATGTATGTATGTATGTATGTATATATATATATATATATATATATATATATATATATATATATATATATATATATATATATATATATTATTTATGTATTTTGTTTCATTCTCTAAATCCTAAATGCACTAGTTTATAAAAGCTAACATTTTTTTCTTGTGAAAAGGGTAGGCGTCATAAGCTTAGGCTTCAGTCTACACCTTTAGGTCCTTGGTTTTTAGTTAAAATTGTATATATATATATATATACATATATTCCAAAAAAACAAAAAAAAATTTGTATAACCCTGATGATTTGCACCTGTACTTTGGGTTATTTGTGTTGTGGAAAGTGAAAGGACCAATAAACTAAACTACATGTTATTTAATATCTGACAGGAAACAGACACATGTCTCAGTGACTGACGCTGATGGAGCATGTTTGTCTCAACGGTTCCCTGCCGTCCCCAGCAGTCTTCTAGTGCAGAAAGAAACGGCTGCAGTGACTGGATTCAAGTACTACAGTACAAGTACAAACATATGACGGTAATACAGTCCACTGTGTGCAAAGTATTGGTTTTGGTTTGAGCCTGCTTTGTGGTATGATGCAAAACTGTGTTCCCTGACAAAAAAGGGAATTATGAATTGATTTAGCAAGTTTTGTTGAACTAATGCACAGACTGCAGCTTCACAATGTACAAGATAAAAGCAATTCAATTCAATTCAATATTATTTATATAGCATCTATTACAACAGAAGTTGTCTCCAGGATCTTTCCAGAGACCAGAACATGAACCCTGAGCAGTTATTACATAAACATGACATAAACAATGGCAGGTAAAAACTGCTCAACCAGTCAAAGCCAGAAAAGCGGAGGAGTTGAGGATTGTCTCGAGCATGACTAAATGATTCAGCAAAGACTATGACTTCCTAACAGAGGAAGAAAAAAAAGAACTAGCGTCCTCACAAATTAAACTTGATCACTTTTATCGCCAAAAAGCAAATTCTGCCTTCATTAGGTCTCGCTCTGAAGAAGAAGAGCAAATCTCTCCTTTACTCCTCAGCCCAGAGAAACACCACTCCAGCAACAATTACATTAGTAAGTTGAATATTAACGGTGCCGTTACTGTAGATCATCTTAAAATAGCAGACTTTTGTTCTAGATTTTATCAGGAACTGTAAAGCTGTAAATTTAGCCAAACAGCAGCTGATAGTTTCTTAAACTCTCTCTCAGTTAAAATGATAAAGGAAGTGGATAGAGGGCACTTTGACCTACAGCAGGCTATAGGTCGACTTAAAAACAACAAATCTCCAGGGTCTGATGGGCTGCGTGTGAATTTTATAAAATCCTTTGTTTCTGAACGACTCCTTTTTTCCAGTCTTTGCAGAATGCATTAACAATGAGTGTCTTCCCACCACTGGGAGCCACGGGAATTACCGCCTTAATTCCTAAGTCAAACAAGGACAAACTACTTTTAGATAATTGGCGCCCAATTTGCGTACTGAACAAGGATGATAAAATAATGGCTCTCTTACTAATTTAGGTCAGTATTGGACTCCATCATAGACAATACACAACTACCAGTGTTGTGCATGAACGAGTTCAAATGAACACGTTCATTTCTGTGAGAACGTTGAACTGAACGCATCATATTTGCAAATAAAGAACTTGAACGTGAACTTGTTCATTCTGCAGATCATGAACTGGAATCTGAACTGTTCAGATTATGTGAGTTTCAGCTTCACTGTTCAGGTCCAATTATTATGGAATACATTTCACCAGTGGGCGGTGCACATTTAAAATACTCGACAAGACGACGACTTCACACTACATTACCCATAATGCAGTGCACACTAGCATAGCAACCGGCACCAGCTCCATGGCAACGGCGGCCCGAGCCCGGTGCATCTTTACATGACCAGTGAAGAGAGAGACGTTGCAGACGCAGCGTCAGCGAGACATACACTGTAGGATTATGATCCTTATGATTATCTGCAGGAATTTTACACATCGTCTCCCAAAGAGCCTGACGGTAAAAATCTAACCTTTCTGTGCAAATTATGTCCACCTGCGCTGAGAAAACAAGTCAGAGCGTCTGCTTCGTCAACTTCACATTAGAAACGTCATGTGGAGTTAAAGCATCCGTCCAGTGGGAGGAAATATCTGCAAGTTCTTGACAATCAAACAAAGTGATCAGGAAAGACCAAGAAGACCCAACAGCCCCAAACGACCCCAGTCACTGCTGCTCCTTCAGGGGGAGGATTTACCTGCAACAGGTAGATAAACTGATAATGGACTACATTGTTGGAGATTTACAGTCTCTGAGGAAAGTTGAAAAGCCATTAGGACAATAATGATTGGATACAGTGAACAGTTTTAGGATAAGGGGGCGTTTCATTCGTACTTCTCACCCAAAATAATGAAATTAACTGAATTTGAACTAGTTCAAAGTGAAAATGGTGAACTATGAACGTGAATTGGTCATTTTTAAACTATGTGAACTGAACTTTCAACTAGTTCATGAGAAGTATGAAGTTGCACAACACTGCTGTCAACTACAGCACACTGGCAGGTGGATCTCCCAGATTTAACGCTTCTAGAGTCATCAGACACGGCTGCCCAGCTTCACCATACCTCTTCCTGCTGGTGGCTGATCATATCAGACCATGAGATACATGGTATCAGTATTTCAGGTCGAGAGCTTGCTATCACTCAATTGGCGGATGATACGACTCTCTTTCTTAAAGATGAAAACCAAGTTCCTATTGCAACAAGTTCTACAAAGGATTTTTCCAAGGCCTCTGGCTTGAGCCTGAATCTGTGAAATAATGTCCATTAAGGACTGTTTGAGATCATCCATCTGTATAGTCCAGTCAGGAATGAACTTGCGTCCTTGGGTATCATAATGACTGAGAACCAACAAAAAAGAACGTAATTGAATGTCGATCCTATTGTCCAAAGAACCAAAAACAAGCTGAACCGGTGGCTTTTACAGGATCTGTCTCTCTTTGAGGTGGAGTTCTACTCTCTAAGGAAGGTTTATCACACGTATAGTGTTCTTTATCTTTATACGTGGACAACTAACATATTACTGAGATCGACAATCTACTTTTCAACTTCTTAAATATTTTTATCCCGGTTTTTTTCCCATTTTTTTACCACCCCGTGCTCCTACCTACTGACAGTCCTGGGCATTGCCATCCTCTACCAACCCCGGGAGGGCCCTGCACTGAGCTCAGGTCTCCTCCTTAACCTGAGGAGTGAGCAGGCCGCATCTTTTCACCAGACAGGGTGGGGTTTCTCCGGCCGAACGTAGCGCGTGGAAGGATCACGTTATTCCGGCCGGATCCTCCCCACCCCATCTGGCGCCCCGGTTGGCCAGAGGGGGCATGTATAGCCCAGGACTGTGTGCATGTTTTTGTGAGGGTAGCTCACACTAGTTACCAGGGGAACACGGGGAGAACATACAAACTCCACACAGAAAGATCCAGAAAGAAGAAGTTGATACTTTTCAACTTCTTATGGAAAAATACAACGCATCATGTGAAGAAATCCATTGTAATGAATGATTATGAAAATGGTGGACTAAACTCTGTTTAATTTCTGTACTTTAAATAACGCTTTTAAAATAAGCTGGTTGAAACACTGTTTTAAAAATCCCAACTCTATATGGAATATCATCCATATTTTGTCAAAACTGGGCAGATTAAACTTTTCTTGACCTGTAACTACAACATTGATAAAATTCTGATATAAATGTCATTATTCCACCGCCAGACTTTCCTCTGTTGGTCTTTTATTTTCAAACATAACTTTTCATCCAATAAATATTACATATGAACACAACAAAGACATACTGTTTAAACATAAATCTCTGTTGAATATTGTTTAATAACAACATTATATCCGTTGTTCAATTATTTAACAGAGCCGGTGGAGTCTACTCCTGTAATGAGTTTCTAGAAGAATACAATATCCCTGTATCACCTGGAGATCATGCAACAGTCTCTGGAGCATCTCTTCTGCTGTTTGCATGCTATTTACAGCTCAAGCAAGAGTGGAAACCCAACAGCCACCGTTGTTATCACTTCACTCGCATCTGTTTATCCTGCAACAATGGTCATCACAATCAGAATCAGAATCCGAAAGAGGTTTATTATAAGTAGTTTAACGCACACAAGGATTTGTTGTGGTGATTGGTGCAATACAAAATAATAAATAATATTAAAAGAAAAAATGTACAAAAGGTTGGTTTTAAAGTGCCGGAGTAATGAGTCTGTGCAAAGGTGACCTAGGATGTGCGTTAATGATGCATAAGGTCAGGATGGGAGTCTTTACGTTAATGTAACGTAGAGTGGGATGAGGGGGCTGTCTGTGGTCGGGAAGAAACTGTTTTTATGGGTAGGGCGTTGGTCCCGATGGACCGCAGCCTCCTGCCGGAGAAAAGAGTGTTACGGTTGGGATGTGTTCTGAACTCAAATGCAACACTCAGGAGACAGGAATGGATTAATGCCCGGCTAGGCGTTTAAATTGTCCAGAAAAAAAACAGGAAAAGTAATTATAATCCAGGCTTGTGCGGAAGAGGATTAGGGCAAGGCAAGAGAAAAAAAATTTGAGTGGAAGATTTTTTTTATTGTGCACTTCGAGAAAAATGACGAAATGTTGAGAAAAAAGTCGAAATGTCGAGATTAATGTTGAAATACAATTTTGAGAAAAAAGTCTAAATTTCGTGAATAAAGTCGAAATTTCGCCTTTTTTCTCAACATTTCGATTTTTTTCTCGACATTTCGACTTTTTTCTCGAAATTGTACTTCAACATTAATCTTGACTTTTCGACTTTTTTCTTGACATTTTGACTTTATTCACGGAATTTTGACTTTTTTCTCAACATTTCGACTTTTTTCTCGAAATTGTATTTCAACATTAATCTCGACTTTTCGACTTTTTTCTCGACATTTCGACTTTCTCGAAGTGCATAATGAAAAAAAATTCTTCCTCCTCTAAAATATTATTTTTATTTTTCTCCTGCCTGGCCCTAATACTCTTCCGTAGGCTTGTGTAGGTCTGTGGCCAAACAAACAGTCCAGCCCAGTGGTGGTGGTGAGAGGTAGCACTGCAGCTCTGGAGAGAGGTAAAAAACAAGTAGTCAGAATAACAGACAAAAAATGCTGAAAACTCCTCCAAAATACCTGAACGGTGCATCTACGCCTCTACTGATCCTATGGGATGACCTGGCGAGGAGTGGAAGGAAGGCCGGTTACTTGAAGACTCTGGTGTTGTTTGTTAAATGGATGCAGGTGTGCAGGGCCCAAACTCAGCCAGCTCACCTCCAGGAAGGAAACTGAGGTGATCCTGAGTGGCCCCGTTTCCACGTAGCAAAAACGGTGGTGTTTTCGTGCGTTTTGGCCGTTCGTTTACACGAAAACGAAGCTCAAAGTCACCAAAAACCATCATTTCTGAAAACTCCGGCCAAAGTGGAGATTTACAAAAACTCCATCTTCACGTTTGCTTGTAAACAGAGAGAAACGGACATTTAGGCTTCAGAACGTCGCATTATGAGACAAAAACGTCACCAGCGTCATGTGTGTGACCTGTGTTTACAATTTGTTTGGCCACTGGAATCAATATGTGGTCCGGCTCTTACCCCACTGAAACCTGCTACAAAGTTAGAGAAATCTCATTTAAAATCATACGTTTTACCCATCTAAACATCATATTGTTAAAAGATTCAAAAGAGACATTGATGTGAAATGCATTTTTTGTTCTGTGAATGCTGAAACAACTACTCATTTATCCTGTTGTCTTGATTTTTGATTGTCATTATGTTGCTGTAACATAACAAGAGTATGGTGTCTCTCGGTGACAAAAAATTAAAAAAGTTATAAAATTGATATATGCAACTACATTTATGCAAATATAAATACAAAAAAAAAAGAATATACAGATTACCGTAAAACTTCAAATAATGGCCGAGTCCCAATTTGCCGCTGGTCCCAATTATCCGCGGGATGTAGCAAAATATTTCTTATATTAAACGCCCGTCACGAATAAAGGCCGGGTCAAACATGGTTTTTCTATTTGCCAAATAATATTCTACTGTATGCAAATATAGCCTACCTAAACAAACAAATAACCGTAAACAAATTGAAAAGTGTGTGACTACTCATTTAATTTTAGAGAGACCTCACTGATTGAGCAACTTTCAGCATTTCAGCATTTCAGCATTCCAGCACCATGGACAGCAACACGGCTTCTCACAAGAAACAGTTAAATGTACTTCAATGTGCAGAGCAAAATAGCGGACAAGAAGCAGCCAGAGAATTCGGCGTGGACTGGAAAAGAGTGAGAAAGTGGAGAAACAGGAATTAGATATTTTAGCATATACAAGCAAATACAAGCAAATATTTATGAAATCAGAATCAAATGTCAGTTAAGAGTATAGGAAATAAAAGGTAGGTGAAAAGAAGAACAACATTTGAGAAATCAGAAGATGAGAAAGAAAAAGAGAGCTGGCTACAAATCCGGAGAAGGTAATAGTGCATCTCATACACTATGAACTAATGAAGTGGGAGTTGTCTGCTCTCCCAGCTCTGCCTCTGGTCGTGCTCTCCTGCTGGAAGTAAAACTGCTCCATTTCTGAAATCAATAGCTTCATAATTTCACCCCAATAGCTGCTCTGGCTGCTGTGAAGTGGTGACAAATCAGGCGTAGAGGTGGTGGTTGCAACACTGCTGCTCCCGCTCGCTTGGCCCTTCGCTCGGCTCAACGAGCCAAATGTTCTATTTGTCTTCCCGCAGATTACTGAATACAAAATGCGAATAAGATATGTGTGAAATAGGAGAGATCCATGAGGCAGCTGCCCGTGTTTAGTGGGGACTTACAGGTGGGGGAGGCAATGAGGCATTTTATACCAGCTGGCTGCGAGGCAAGCGATGGCATTTTGATTGCATTGTTATGTCTCCGTTTGAGATCCAGGCACATCTCTTTGGAGAGGATCAGTGGTGTAGGAAACCTATGTTGGGCTTGTGAAACGAAAAGCTTCATGGGGTTATTTCTTCCTTTTTGAGTGTGCCTTATATAAGGGTGCTTTCACACCTGTCCCGTTTGGATCAGTTGTTCCGAAACAGGGAGCGTTTCCCCCTAAAAATGGGTGAATAAATTGTGCGATTAATATGCGATTAATCGCAAGTTAAATATGGACAACATGTGATTAATCGCGATTAAAAAAATGTATCGTTTGACAGCCCTAATATATATATATATATATATATATATATATATATATATATATAGAGGCAAGATGGAATTCACACTTTTATTTGCTATTAGATGAGATAGATAGATAGATAGATAGATAAAAGCAGAAAAAAAGAGATAAGTGAAAAGAAAAAGAAAAAGACACCAGGATCAAGGTGAATTAAAGCTGCAAGCAGCGATGAACGGGCCCTCGTGCGTGCAATTTTCACAGATAAAGGTCAAGTACTCAATACAGAGTCCGATGACCCCACCCATGACTCTTTATGTCAAACCATTCAAAAGTTATGGCAGAAAGTAGGAACTATCAAATATGGACCAATCAGATGAAGGGGGGGCGGGCATCTATCATCGCCACGGTAACGCTTTTGACTGAGAAAAGTAAAGCGCATCGTCGCAGAATGGAGATGCACATTTTGATGTATAACACATCGTGGGTGCACGTTACGGTTCGGCCGAAGAAGCGGCTGAAGAAATGGCATAAATTTCGCAAAAATGACACGATTAATTGAAAATGGCCGACTTCCTGTTTGGTTTCGGCCAGGGCGCCAAGAGACTTTTCTTTAAGTTGCGACATGATACAGGTGTGTACCGATTTTCGTGCATGTACGTCAAACCGTATCGTGGGGCTTGAGGCACAAAGTTTTCTAGGGGGCGCTGTTGAGCCTTTAGACCACGCCCATTAATGCAAACCATTAAATATCAAATTTTTCGCCAGGTCTGGCTTGGTGCAAAATTTGGTGACTTTTGGGGCACGTTTAGGGGGAAAAAAAGGCCCTCATTTCGTCGGAAGAAAAACGAGGATAAAAACAAAAACGAGAAAAATTCCTACAGATACAATAGGGCCTTCGCACTGTCGGTGCTCGGGCTCTAAATAACCAGTGCAGTCAGCAAAACCTGGAAGTGAAGATGTCTATAAACAGTTCTGTGTGCTATTTTATAAATCTATTTACTAATTACAAATAAAGGTAACGCAATAATGGGTGGGAGTTTTAGGGCGGTTCAGTATTTGTCACGTTTTACTTTAGATTTGGATCAACTATTTGGACACAGCATTGCTTTTCAATAATGTAAGCTTTTAAATACCTTAATGTAAAGGGTATTTATGTTAAGTTATGGATGCTTATGCACCTTTTATCTAAAAACTAAATTCCTTTTTGACAGTGTTTTTGGTGTCACTCAGAGATCTGCATCAGCCATCAGGTGGAGGCTGGAAAAGCAAGTCCACAACCATGAGAACAGAGAGCGGTGCAGCACTGGGGGAAAGTGATCTGCATCACAGAGCCCTGAGTGCATTGTGCTGCTTTGATTAAAGGCTCCAGCATCCTCCGGCTCAGTTAACATGCAAAGGGAGTGGGAGCGAGCAGAGACAGAAGGGAGGGGTGAAAGGCTGGCTGGTGAGAGAGGACAACCTGAAGTGGAGACAGGAGACAGAAGGAAAGAGGAGGAAAAAAGGCATTTATGCAAGTGTGCATCCATCTGTGAGAAGAGTGAGGAGGGCACCTAAAGGAGAAGCAGGGTGGATGCAGGGAGGTAGAGGCAGCTTTATAAGATAAGAAAATCCTCTCAAATACTCCAACTAACACACCAAAGCAATATGTGTGTACAGTATGTGCATGTATTTGGTGAACAAAAAGGCTGAGCTTATGAATATGCCCACTTGCACTTTCCAGAAATGCCCTGAACCCGTGCTTATGTCTTTTTGCTGCTGGTTGTGTGGCATGAATCAGCGTCTGTATGTTAGCCGGCTTATGTTATGTGTACGTGTGCGTCGGAGGATTGGCAGCGAGGGGGAGAACAAGAGGCTAACAGCACATTAACAACACTGAGTAGGTGGGAAGGAGCTCACAGCCTATTTTACAGCATTTAAACACACAGCTGGCTTTAGCCTATAGTCTGCTGCTACCCTCCCCCTCCGTCTCTGTCCTCTTTGTTAAATCTTTCCCACAAATTAGCTTACATGTCATCAGTTCATATTTCCAATGCTTTTGAGGAACAGTTTTTTCATTGTAAAAGATACAAATAAACATTCTATTCAAAATACAGATGCGAATAAACATGTAGATATGTACATTTATTAATATATGTAGATATATAGATATATATTATGGATATAGATATCTTATATGTAGATTTATGTAAATGGATAAATTGAGTTGTATTATACACATACAGTATTTGTGTATCTAGTATATATTGATTTACAGTTATATATAGATATGTCGATATAGATTTATAGTAATTTTTATGTATATAATTGGAGGTAAATATATGAACCAGTGTATATATATATATATATATATATATATATATATATATATATATATATATATATATATATATATATAATATATATATATATATATATATATATATATATATATATATATATATATATATATATATATATATATATAGCATATCTACTCTTATAAAGTTATTCAAGTATATTGTTATACCATTGCTGTCTATGGTTCTCTATTATATTGTCGTATTATAGTAAAGTAATAATAATGTAATACTATGCATTATAACTACTTCTATTAGTACATACATTCATAGTAGCACAACTAAATGCTGGGTGTTTGTTTTGTTTTCTTTTGTTATATGTATGAATGTATGTAGATTCAGGGGTAGGACTAGATAAGTGTTTACTTCAATCCTACTCCGTTTCAAACATGATGGTGGATCCGTGAGGTCTGTCCAAGTACTGTACATACATATACGGTATATATATATTTGTATTCTGTTTTTTTTAAAACTTTTTTGTAGCCTACTCTTTTTTTAACATGCATGTTCGAAATAAAATCTTCAAATCAAAATAAAATCATGTTTGCATTTAAAGCCGTTACCATTTCCATCTTGAGTCACTGTCATGAAGCTCCTGACTGTTGTGGGTTGTTTGCACTGTGGTTAGATGTATTTTGCTCCATTCCAGGAAGCGATCCATTTCCCCCATCACAGCTCTTCTCTTCCCCCCGGCTGTCAGTCAAAGCCGCAGATGTTTTACGCTCTGAAAATTCCCACCCTTCACATACTTCACGGCTGTACGGGGGATTACGTTTGACAGCATCTTTTTTGTTTTGTTAAGAAAAAGACCACGAAGAATTGTCATTAAATTTGGGGAAATGAGTAAATAGAAAATAGCCTACTGATCTTGTCTGTTAAAAATCAAAATTCTGTCTCAAATCTAGTGGCCCAACACTGATAGACTGTGATCATTTAAAGCAGGGGTCTTCAACCTTTTTTAGCCCAGAGACCCTTGGATGAGAGAAAAACAGAGCAGTGACTCCCGCTTGGAATTCTTATTTTTTCCCTTTTTTTTAATGTGTCAAGTTTTAAGCCTGGCTTTTAATAACTTTTGAATGTGTTTTACTCTGCTTATATCACCTTATTCTCCAATTCCTGACTGGGTTATTAGCTACATGTGTTTATGGTTGATAAAACTTTGGCCTCGTCAGACGTGGAAGGAGTAACGTCAGGCTGAGCTGTAACGTTACAATCTCCAGCTTTAGGCTTCGTTATTGTCACAAATGTATCCATCAGGTCGAACTAGCGTTAAATAGGAAATAGCCAAGTCAATTTCGCAATTAATTTTCTTCTCTTAAACAGCTAGCTAGCTCGTTTTTCCTATCTAAAGTTGACATTAGTCACATGACTCACGTCATGGGAATCATTTATATAGAGTTGTAGACTAAATAGTTATTGTCAAAAGTAAATTATTATCGCCTGTTAATGGAGTTTTCTCAATCATATATACATATATATTAGGGCTGTAAAAGTTAACGCGTTAACGTCCTCTTAACGCCGACAATTTTTTAAACATGCGATTTGCTACGTATCGGTTTTGTGTTTGGAACCCCAGAATGCAGAGACAGAGACAAAGTCAGTTTTAACGTGTTTATTGGTAAAACACTGCGTTTCCAAAAATGGGGAACGAGGCAGGTGAAGGTGGCGGAGGATAGGGCTGAGCACGGGTAGACGCTGAAGCACACGTAGAGTCATCAGGCACGGCAGAGAGGCACCCCGGTATCTGCACAAAATCCCAGGAAAGGTTAAGAGCGAAGACTGTACACAAAAGTCACTAGAAACTGAAGCCACTACCATACCCGTTGCGACGGAATAATCTGGCATAGGCTTGGTGTCTTGTTCAGGCTTTATAGATTGTCTGGAATGAGAACCAGATGTGCCTCGTTGAGCATGCCAGCCTGACCACGCGCTCCTCCAGACCGTACCCCTCCCAGTCCACGAGGTACTGAAACCCCTGGCCCCGTTTGCGGACGTCCAGCAGCCGCCAGACAGTGTAAGAAGGATGGCCGTCAATGAGCCGGGGGGGCGGCGGGGGTTCGGCCGGAGGGCACAGAGCACTGGTAGAGACAGGTTTCAACAATGACACATGGAAGGCCGGGTGAACGTGCAGGGCAGGGGGCAGTTTGAGCCTCATCACACTGGGATTGATCACCTTCTCGATCTCGTAAGGACTGATATACCTTGGAGCCAATTTCCTACTCTCAGTCAGCAGAGGGAGGTCGTGAGAAGAGAGCCACACTTTCTGGCCAGGCTGATAGTGGGGGGCCGGAGAGCGATGACGGTCCGCCAGCCATTGGTTGCGAGCAGCAGTGCGCATGAGGGCCGCCCTAGCCTCACGCCAGACCAGGAGCACGCTGAAGATGGTCCCAGACTGATGGAACTGCCACTTCATTCTCCTGAACTGGGAAGAGGGGAGGATGAAAATCCATGGACACCATGAACTGGGACATACCTGTAGCAGAGCTGACCAGGGAGTTGTGGGCATATTCCACCCAGGGTAGGTGGGTGGACCACGAGGCAGGATGTCTGAAGGTGATGCACCGGAGGTGACCCCAGGTCCTGATTGGCCCACTCCGTCTGGCCGTTGGTCAGCGGATTGTACCCAGATGAGAGGCCGGCCGACGCCCCCAATGCCTGGCAAAAGGCCCTCCAGACTTTGGAGGAGAACTGGCGGCCCCGGTCGGAAACAATGTCCTGAGGGATGCCTTGGACCCTGAATACGTGCTGGAAGAGGAGGTTGGCAGTCTCTAGAGCTGATGGGAGTTTGAGAGGGACGAGATGCACAGCCTTGGAAAAACAATCAACAATGGTCAAAATAACTGTGTTACCCTCAGATGGTGGGAGTCCAGTAAGGAAGTCCACTGCAATGTAGGACCAGGGGCGATGAGGAACAGGCAAGGGGCGTAGAAGACCAGCAGGCGTTTGATGGGAAGACTTAGCACGAGAGGCAGGCAGAGACAAACTCTCTGGTGTCAGCAGTGATGGTGGGCCACCAAAAACGCTGCTGGAGCAGGGTGAGGGTCCGGTGGAAACCTGGGTGGCACGCCACCTTGGAAGTGTGCCCCCACTGGAGCACAGAGGACCTGGCAGATAGCAGAACGATCATCCGGTTTGGGGGACAGCTCTCAGGGCGTTTGCTTGCCATGTTGAGCCTCTTGAACCTCCCGCTCAATCTCCCATCTGTCAGCCCCCCCCCACAGGAGGACGGGAGGATGGTTTCCTCAGGTGAGTCCTCTACGGGGGGAGTAAATTGGCGGGACAAGACGTCGGGCTTAATATTCAGAGAACCGGGGCGGTAGGTCAGGGTGAACTTGAAGCGACCCAGGAACAGCGCCCACCGAGCCTGGCGTGAATTCAATCGCCGAGCCGACTGCAGGTAAGAGAGGTTCTGGTGGTCTGTCCATACCACAAAAGGGTGTGTGGCCCCTTCCAGCCAATGTCTCCACTCCTGTAGAGCGAGGACCACAGCCAGTAGTTCCCTGTTGACCACGTCGTAATTCCTCTCTGTTGTTGAGAGCCGACGAGAAAAAAAGGCACAGGGGTGAATATTTTGGTCTTTAGGGGAATGCTGAGAGAGCACAGCACCAACGCCAGGGTCGGAGGCGTCGACTTCCTCCACGAACTGAAGAGAGGGATCTGGATGGGTAAGCACAGGTGCAGAGGTGAAAAAGCACTTTAAATGTTTAAATGCAGCGTCAGCTGCTTGAGACCAGACAAAGGGGAGTTTAGAGGAGGTCAACTGAGTCAGCGGCATGGTTACCTGACTGTAATTGCGGATGAACCTCCTATAGAAGTTTGAAAACCCCAAAAACCTCTGCAGTTGCTTTCTGGTGGAAGGGATCAGCCACTCAGCAACTGCCTGTACCTTGGCCGGATCCGCCCTCAACTGTCCCTTCTCCACCATGAAACCCAGAGAAACTGACTGAGGCAACATGGAAATCTCACTTTTCCGCCTTTACAAAAAGTCTGTTCTCCAATAGTCTTCGCAGCACCAGTCTCACATGTTGCACATGTTCATCAACGTCTCTGGAAAAGATCAAAATGTCATCCAGGTACAAACACGAGTCTGTCAAGCATATCCCTTAAAACATCATTAATGAGTGCTTGGAAAACCATTGGTTAACATTGGTTAAACCGAAGGGCATGACCAAATATTCAAAGTGGCTGAGTGGAGTGTTGAAAGCCGTCTTCCACTCATCTCCCTCCTCGATTCTGATCAGGTGATATGCGTTGCAGAGATCTAATTTTGAAAAGATGGTGGATTGATGCAGGGGATCAAAAGCGGAATCTATAAGGGGAAGTGCGTACTTATTTTTGACGGTGATGTCATTCAGGCCTCTGAAGTCTACACAAGGGCGCAATGACTTCTCCTTCTTCTCAACAAAGAAAAATCCTGCTCCGACCGGTGAGGAGGAGGGACGGATGAGGCCTGCAGCTAGGGAGTCTGTGATGTACTGCTCCATGGACTCCTTTTCAGGTTTGGACAAGTTTTGGATGGAAGGGGGGAGCCAGGGAGTAACTCAATAGCACATAGCAGCATAGGGTCGATGTGGAGGCAGAGAAAGTGCTCTGTCCTTGCTGAAAACCTCTTTGAGGTCATGATACACTGGGGGAACGTTAGAAAAGTCTATGGGGTCGGGGGGCGCAAGAGATGAGGGGACCCTAGAGGGGATGGCTGAATGTAGACAGTGAGAGTGGCAAAGGAGTGATAAGATTGAATAACCGTGGAATTATTGGACATGGCTAAAGCCCAAGAGGATACCCGGTCAGACAACAAACTCATGACAAAGGCTATTTTAGACTTATCAGTAGCATATGTCTGGAACTGCTGATCGAACACAAGAGAACACTGGTGCAGGAACTGGCTACATGTCCCTAGCTCACCCGAATACCTGACCGGAGTGGGGATGAAGGGTTCACGGGAAAATCTGGGTGAAGGGGCTGAAGGAACTGCAGCAGGAGCTGAAGAGGCTTGTGTATTCCCGTGTGGAGCCAGGTTGGAGAGCTGGGTCGGCGGTGAGGTTCTGAACAGAGTCCATCACTCCGTGTATTGCCTTTTCTTGTTGGCCAACACGAGCACCTTGAAGTGCCAATGCCTGCCGAAATCTGTCTGTCTCTGCGGGGTCCATTGTTGGCCAGATTATTCTGTTACGTATCGGTTTTGTGTTTGGAACCCCAGAATGCAGAGACAGAGACAAAGACAGTTTTAACGTGTTTATTGGTAAAACACAGCGTTTCCAAAAACGGAGAACGAGGCATGTGAAGGTGGCGGAGGACAGGGCTGAGCACGGGTAGACGCTGAAGCACATGCAGAGTGATCAGGCAACATGCGACAACATGCGATTAATCGCGATTAAAACATTTTATCGTTTGACAGCCCTAATATATATATATATATATATATATATATATATATATATATATATATATATATATATGGAAATATATATATTTTTTTTAACTCTCACAAATTATTCTGGTTAAAATTGCTTTTATTTCTTTTTAAGTTGGAGGACCCCCTGCAGTACCTCCGCGGCCCCCGGTTGAAAACCCCTGATTTAAAGACATGCCAAATTTAAGCAGCTGCAAAATCCACCTTCCCACAAATGACCGTGTTATAATTATTCTGTTTAAGCCATATACATTGTGCCACGTTTGTTTTCTGGGGGGATTGGTGCAGAACTGTGACTCCTGCGAAGAGATACTTGCAAGATAATATGCAGAATTTGTAGACAAGGGACGAGATCGCTGTACTGCAGGCTTTATTTTCCCATTTTTTTGGTCTGATTGTAATCAGAATATCATCGATTTGCCATGCTCATGCAGGCGTAGGGATAAGATTATCAGGGATAAAAGGAGCAGAACAGAATAATAACATGCATCTTTCTATAAGCATGTACACACATGTGAGAGAGACCAAGTGAAAGCGATTGATGGCGGGTGGGGGGGTTGTACCCCAACAGTAGGGCTGTTTTGGCCTGCCGACACAGTCCAGTAATTGAGCTGAGCACCCAGACTCACTGGAAATGCTACATGCCTGCCTCTCAACATCACACCGAAGCTGTTCTTCGCAGCTACAAGCTGATGAAATATAAGCCCGAGGGAAATACCTTCATAAAATGCACATGCGGCGCTGCTTCAATATGGTATATTACATTACAGAACAAAACACGAGAAATGTAATCTCTGTTACCAGCAGTGACTTTGCAGAACCTTTAGTGCTCTGTTTTCATAAGCACTGTCAATGTGGCAACTTGAGGAGGTCTGGAGTTTGAGTCTGCATTCGCTTTAAGTGATCATTTAAAAGTACTAGAATATTAATGTTCAAAGCAAATAAAATCCATTTCATGGTTATATTAATATCCAGTCTGTTGTGTTGTTCACGTCCTGCAAGTCTTAGTTCGGTACACACAACAGTAAAATTAATAGGATTGAATGGGAGAGGCCACTTTTTCTGATCTTAGAGTTTAGATGAAAGATGGTGCAGATGCCCATTGTATTGCGGTGTGGTGATTTGCAGCCCTGTTTGAAGCCGGATTTAACTGTCTTTGTCTTTTCCATCGTGTTTCTGATGCATATTCAGGCATGAAACAGCAAATGTCTTGACTGGCTGGCTGATAGGTGATCACTGCAATTCAAGAACACGCTTGGACACGAGTGGACACGTTTTTACTCTTTCATTAAAAAGAAATGCTGGCAGCGTTCACTGAAATAACTAGAAATGGACAAAAGTAATTCAATTCAATTCAATTTTATTTATGTAGCGTCTATTACAACAGAAGTTGCAATTATTAGATAAACAATGGCAGGTAAAAACTCCCCTAGTGGGAGAAAAACCTTAAACCAAACAGTGGCAAGAAAAAGAAACCTGGACCTGGATCATAAGGGGGGGAAGAAACCTGGACCAGGACCTGGATCATAAGGGGGGTAGAAACCTGGACCAGGACCTGGATCATAAGGGGGGTAGAAACCTGGACCAGGACCTGGATCATAAGGGGGTAGAAACCTGGACCAGGACCATAAGGGGGGAAGAAACCTGGACCAGGACCTGGATCATAAGGGGGAAGAAACCTGGACCAGGACTTGGATCATAAGGGGGGTAGAAACCTGGACCAGGACCTGGATCATAAGGGGGGTAGAAACCTGGACCAGGACCTGGATCATAAGGGGGGAAGAAACCTAGACCAGGACCTGGATCATAAGGGGGAACCTCCTGCTGAAGACCAGCTGGGCAGAGCAGGAAAAGAGAGAACAGACAGAGAGAATGAAGAACAGAGAAAGGAAAGACACAAACACAAACTGGTGAACTACAGGGATGACTGTATAAACAGATGTACTGTAGACAGCAGACACTGAGGTGGTCAGAAGGGTGGGGGGTTGGCAGGCCAGGATGTCAGCAAGCATATAGCAGACATCTACACAGACAGGTGGAAGCAGCAGTGGGATGATCAGAGGGGGGACTGCAGGTCAGCATGCAGCTCCTGAAGCTCCGGCCTGCAAACATGCACAGAAGAGAAAAAAAGGGGGGCAGACAAGCACAACAAACTACAAGAACGATGGACAAAAATGATGGCTATGAGATACTTATAATAAATAAAAAATGGAAGAGGAGAAAAGAAGAAGGGTGAGGGTTAATGTGCCCAGTGGATCATGTCGGTGCCCCCCTGCAGCATAGGCCTATAGCAGCATATCTACCACCAAGCTATATTTGATACTAACTATTATAGTCTTGTTCTATAGCTGCAACTATGACTACTGACTCTAACACACTAGAGTTTACATTAACTATTGACGAGTGAGGTCAGCTCAGGGAGGTCTATAGGATCGAAACAGTCTAGAGTCAAGTCAGAGCCTAGGGAAGTCGCTAAAGCTGAAGAAACGCCCACAACCGGCTGGTTGATTTCTTCTCTAATTCTTTTGATTTTATTGTTATATATATATATATATATATATATATATATATATATATATATGAATTGAATATGAATTGAATATATATATATATATATATATATATATATATATATATATATATATATATATATATATATATATATATATATATATATATATATATATATATATATATATATATATATATATATATATATATATATCAGAATACACCAGAGTCAAGACCTTCCAAGACCTCAGATTGCTGGGTATTGTGAACAAACCCAAAGTCATAAAAACACAATATCAATATATTCGATGTGATGTTGACTCTGGGCTCTTGTTTCAGGCAGGAAGCACAAGATATGCTTTTGAATCCAGCTGAACGAAGCCTTTACATATATTATGCTATGTTTAATGTCAATTTAACTCATGTTACTATTTCATCTGCTCCATGACTTTACAGCTTCAAGAAATGCACAAAAAATGTAACGCCCAGTTAATGGAATAAGGGGAGAACTTAAAAGGGAGAAATACAGGTGACTTGTCCACCTATAGATGGACGTCCATCTAGTGGTCAGTCTAAAGTGCCGTTCCTAATTTCTACTCCAGTAGGGAACCCACAAATATTATAATTACTTAATTAATTGAATCAGAATCTGAAATGAAATGAAACAGCAAACAGGAAATGTAGCTGGTTGTTTTCAATATGACTGTGTACAGAGACAGATGGAGACTGATGGAGGTAGAAAGAAAAGAAGCTCTGCTGAACACTCTACATAGGCATATCAATAGCTAGTTTAAAAATAACACAGTTCGCCCTCATTGTTCTCTACCCCCTCCTCATAGCCTCTTCAAGTGCAACTGCTCTCATCCACGGACAGATACAGTTGTCAAGCTACAGAGTACAATCATATCACCAAAATCAAAGTGTGTAGAAACTAATCAGACTTTGTCAAAACGTAGGTCAACATTTCAAGTATTTTGATTTAAACATTTGCTTCTCTTATTCCTCCGCCTTCAAAGAAAGATTAGGAACATTTATGTGTTTAAAAGCTACCATCACTATATTTTCTTATACACATCAAAGCAGAAGTTGTAGTGCTCACCTCATACAGTACATACTTTGAGGTTATACCTTATGGTATACCACTCAAAGTGCAGAAGATATTATTTATTTACTCATTTATTTTTCAGGTTGCCTATACTGTCAGAACTAGAAACAACATGGAAAACACAAAATAAAAGCATCCAGACATCAAGTTAAACCTGGGCCAGCTGCACAAGGACTACAGAACGTGTATATAGAGGGTATGCATTGACGTCACTTTCCCACTGGACCACACCCTCTTATTCGCACAGAGTGGCAGAAACGGCTGTAACTAGTAGGGGAAAATGTGGAGAAGACGGGATAACAGCCGATTATCGGCTTAAATTAAAGGCCGTTGGACTTGACAGTGACCCGTACAGTTACCCCAAGAAACAATGGTCCACGGACATTAATATTTGGCCATGAATCCAGTTTCCTGATGTTTAATTTCTAGGCCGGGGAAATACACAAAGAAAGCTTGAAGGCGTACAAAAGTCTTGACGCTTGGTCCTACTTCAAGGCAGGATTTGTTGTAGAAATTAAAGTGATGAGGACACTGAACTTTATGATTTGACCGTTTAACGTTAGCTACCCAAAAATCCGACATTACCTGATACAAAATGGGAACCGCAAATCCACATTTCGGTGCCTGGAATCCAGTTGTTTCTGCGAATTGCAGCGATCCATTTGTCCTCTTAAGCTTATTTTTGGGCAGTCTGTAAAACGATAACTCCGATTTTTTGCTAAATCTATGAGTACAGTCGATCGCACAACAGCTCTTTCCCATTTTAGATGTTTTCCAGTTGCTCAAACTGAAAGTCTACGCTGCCACTCAGTCTTTCAGACACTCAGTCTTTCTGACACTCAGTGGGCGTAACCCGCTGTGAAGTCGCATCTGTGACGTCATGCGCATTCCCTCTATAGGATGCCTGCTCAACTAAGCAAGCTATCCAGCACCCCCATCTTGGTGGTGTCTTGAAGAGCTCTCTAATTCCATCTGGACAGATTTATGAGTTATAGCACTTTTACAGGCTCGACTCTGGACTCTGGATAAAGCGGGCATGTGGGGACTGTGGGGATCATGTTCTTAATTTTCTCCAGTGCACTTAACACAATTCAGCTTATTTTCCTCTGCAAGAAACTCTAGAAGACACAGGTGGAAGCTTCCACAATCCTCTGGAAAGTGACTACCTGACAAACAGACCACAATCTGTGAGACCGAAGGATCACATGTCTGGCCACGTGGCCCGCAACTCAGGAGTGCCAGAGGTGACTGTACCATTTTTCTTCATGCCGTATACCGCGGACATGAGAAATCAGCTGGAGCCGGGAGCGGCTGAGAAAAAATCAGCCCGTCTACATCCCTTTTTTAATTTTCTCGACAGCCACCAGGTTTATGAACATCTGCACCTCAGAGTTGGATCACCAAACAGACGTTTGTGCTGTATAATAAAATCGCTGCGAGCCGCGAGTCGCCTCGCGCTGACTCCCGCTTCCTGATTCAAACGTCTGACGGCCCCGCCCCCCGACCAATCAGAGGCGTGGAGGGTGGTGACGTCGGAAATAGTCCCGGCTCAGCCCGCAAAGAACCTCGCCAGAATGGTTACAGAAATAGTATCGGCTTGGAGCGGCTCTACCCGTCTCAGCCCCTAGTGCAAACGGGCAAGACGGGGCCGCACCGAGCCGAGCCGGGCGGAGGCGGGACTAGTGCAAAAGCGCCATTAGATGACTCTGCAGTTGTATCAAAAGGAGACTGAGTACAGGAAACTTGAGGACCATGGTGTAGTGACTAGTACCATAGATGCATCACTATTGTGGATACTACTGATCTGTAATTGTTCTTGCAGAAGAAAAGCAATACAAAGGTGTTGTCTAAAGCCTGGTTTATACTAGAGATACTCTGGCGACTCTGGCGTTAATAGTCCTGTAATTACACCACCAACCGCTAAGCAACAGTGTAGGTTATTGTAGCTCGCAGTGTTGGGTTTCTTTTTGTTTACTTCCTGTATGTAGCTCAGACATAGCAACTGCGCAAATAAAGTATATTTTGGAGCTGATAAATGTTGAGCATCAGTTATTTTTAAAGACATTGCAGAAAACTATTGTCAACCCAGCTAGAAAAGGATGTCAAAGTTTACAAATTTTACTGAGCTATTTACATGGCATACAGTTACACTCACTGTTGCTCTCTCTCTGCTTGGCGTAATATCTAACAGCATGCCACATTACCACACATGAAACATTGAGGTACACATTGGACTATTTGACATACCCCTTGACTGGTTCATTTCCTACCTCTCTGGTGGTACTCAGTTCATCCAGCTTAAGACATTCAGATTCCAACTCTGTCCTGTCTCCTCTGGTGTTCCCTAATTTATCATCTATCTCCTCCTTCTATTTTCCAAAACTACAACATCCAATTAAATTGTTACGTGGATGACACCCAGCTCTACTTCTCCTCTTAACCCCCCCCCATCCCCCACCCCACCCCCCGCTTTGTGTCTGTTTACAGGAAATCCTCTCAAACTGGAACTTCAGGAGATGCATGCTGACCTGCAGTCCCCCCCTCTGAGCTTGCTGACATTCTGGCCTGCCCCCCCCTCTGACCACCTCAGTGTCTGCTGTCTACATCTGTTTATATAACCATCCCTGTAGTCGCACCAGTTAGCCATTGTCTCTGTCTCTCTCCTTTCTCTGTTCTTCATTCTCTCTGTCTGTTTTATCTTTTCCTGCTCTGCCCAACTGGCCTTCGGCAGGAGGGTCCCCCCTTATGAGCTTCTTGGATTCTTGGTTTCTGTGTCATTTCTGCTTAGATAAGAGTGAGTTTGATGCTCTCCCTAACAAGGTTGGTCCGCAGATCAACATGATGTACACCAACCATCGGTGAGCCATTGGTCCCGGTGAATTGCTGGCAGTCTACTGACACATACATTGGTCATTATCATAAATGTCGGCGCTAATGACTCCTGTCTACGCCAGTCAAAAGTCAATAAAATGAATATTGTGTCGGTGTGTAACTACGCCAAAACCATGTCGGACTCTGTAGGTTTCTCTGGTCCCCGCCACACACCCTTGTCAAGTCTAGTTTAACAGGGCCCATTTTGTTCACTGTGCATCCGCTTGTTGTCTTCCTTTGTCTGTCTGTAAGGAGCTGCTTCTGTGTGGATTCATGTCTGAGCCTTCACACCAGTCCCTCATAATGCATCGGACAATCCTTCCCCGAATTGACAATGCTCCGATAGCCTGCAGAAAGACATTTTGTCGGCAGTGGATGAAACTCTGGCCAACTGGAAGCAGCAAACTCTTTAAAAGCTCAATGAAAACATCAGGATTCTGGCAGGTACCACTGCAAAAAAGACTCAATGCTGCTGAGAACTTTTATGACACCTGAGGGTGTCGTAATACGACTACAAAAGACAGCTCCAGAGCACTTCCAGAAAAGACTCTCCCAGCTCATTGACATCATCCTGTCATTCAAATGATATTGTTTTAGGAAGGCGCTGAGAGGAGAACAGACTTTGTAAGGTGCTGCAAAAATTCAGAGAAGTGGGGCTTACTCTAAAAGAGAAATGCCAGTTTGCTCTGACAGAGGTTCACTTTCTGGGCCATGTCATCAATTCGCAAGGCACCTTAGCAAATCTGAAAAGCAATCCTTGACAATCTCAGAGCCTAAACATGTAATTGATGTAAGCTGCTTCATGGGCATGGTTCGGAAAATACAGTTCTAAAATTGCAACATCAAACATGACCGGAGACATATTGGCCCAGCACGAGCTCCAGCCAGAATGGCAGGATTGGTGCATTGCTCCTACACCCACCGAAGAGACTGGAGTAGCTGGCCTTGTTCATATGAGGTGGACATTTGTGTTGTAACCATACACACCATATCCTAACCCTAGCCAATGTACTTCAAGAAAGAAAGGCTTTAGAAAGGCTTTCCACAGCTCCCATGCGGCTTGACCTTTGATACACTGAGTAGTTAATCATATGCTAAACAAAGGAGAATAGACAATAAATTTGAACTGTTATATGAAAAGCAAAATGTTCTGATACAAAATCCCAGTTCAGGTTTAGGTAACATTTCTGCTCTGGTTTAGGCCAGCTGTCGGGTAAAAGAATGTGATTAGGGATGCCCCGATACCATTTCTTTCACACCGAGTACAAGTATTTCAATTGTACTTGCCGATACCAAGTACCGATATGATACTTCTACCACAAAAATAACTAGGCTAAAAATGCAATGAAAAATGCAATGAATTGGAATTGAATTGGAATTGAAAAGTTTTATTTGGAACAGATAAATTCAATAAAAATAAATAAAATGAGTAGGATAACTTTTTTAAACAAAATATATTTCTGTGTAAATAAAAAGTCTCCACACTGGCACCGTCTTCACGTTTAAGAAAATATCAAACATATAACATATCAATGAAACATCCTATCGCGGCTCGAATGCTTCGAGAAGACGGTGAAATCCTTGGTCTTCTCCAGCTGACAGTGGCTGCTCATCCAGCTATATAACGGGTTAGAGACTCTGTTATTTTAACGGCCCATGGGTCGTCTCTTGCCATTGTCTGTCGCTTTTGCTGAGCTAATGTTGCTGTTGTGGTCTTGCAGTAGCGTTAGCAAACTCCGTATACTCAGCTTTATGATGCGTCTTGAGATGTTTTATCAAGTTGCTGGTATTAAACGTTGTATTCTCCTTCCCTCCTCTTGACACCTTAGCAGCACGTAGCTTCAGTCTGTCTTGCTTCTGTCTTGCTGCCAGTCTCACTCATGGGTATCACTCTTTTCTCATCACGACGCTGGCTGCAGCTCTACATCTCCCCCTAGAGTCACCAATCAGTAACTACAACAACAATGAAGTGGTATCGGTGCGTGGTATCGGAGAATTTTTGCGAGTATGAGTATATGAGAGCAGTATCGACCCCGATACCAGTATCGGTATCGGGGCTTCCCTAAATGTAATGTTTGCTTTAAGTCTAAGAGTTTGCACAGTAGCGGACACGAAAACAAGTAGAGAAGATACTAGAATGGTCACATTTTCTGAATTAGTGATGCACTGTTGTGGATACTGCTGATCTGTAATTGTGTTTGCAGAAGAAGAGCAATAAAGAAGCATTGTCTCTGGCAGAATACAACTGTTTCCTGGAATACAGTGTACAGCGGAACAATGCAGTAACAACCATTTCCTCTTGAATGTGAACAAGATAAAGGACATTATGTGGGTTTTAGGAGGGTCAGGAATAAGTCAAACATTATTTCCATCATGGGAGAAGAAATGGAGGTAGTCGGGACAATTATACCTCAGAGCTCAACGTGACAACAGACCGGACTGGAGATGCAACGCTGAAGCTGAAGCTGTCTACAAGAAGGAGTAGAGCAGACTGTACTTCTGGAGGAAGCATGTTCTCTGATGCATCGTTCATATTAAGCATTTCTTTTTCCTTCTTCCTGCCGATGCTTCTTGATATTTCGGGCCTCTATTTTCATCACTTTAACATTAATATCAAGGACTCAAAAGGATCAAATATCAATGATCTTGGGTTTGTAAGGTATACGCCTGCTAAACCTGCCAAACTGAGTAACTTTTCCAGCATCCAGTGAGGGTGGCACATGTGAAGTATAAGATCATTGTAATAATATTAATATATTAGTAACTGAGTGCTGAGTTGACTATGAGAATTACTGGAGGAAGAAGATTGCTGAGTAAGCTGCTCATGATGACATCATAGTGGGTAATGTGTAAAGACCAAGATCGTTTTATAAATTCCAGTATGTGATGACATCATTTCTTACCTGATGTCAGCATCCTTATGTGAGTGTGCCTCTATTGTTGTTGGTCAGTAATCAAACGTTTAATTCCCTCTACAAACCAAAGTGTCTTTGGGAAGAGTAATTTGACCTGAATCTACTCTTTTCGTGGCAAGTAAGCACCCTGCATTGGTGCTCTGTTATAATTTAAGTGCAAATTTAAAACAAGCAAAAGCATTTGAAGTACTGCTTGGGTTAAGAAAAACCAATATATGATTTAATATCATATCTCATTTGCAATATATCTTTTATTCAGATTTATCTGAGACTTTCTTTTATGCCTTTTTCATGAGAAATGCAAAGTGAGGATTTGAAAAATAAACATTCTTTAAATGTTGCACGCCGTTGTCAATTCATGATTGATCAAAGGATTACGCTTTGTTTTTTTTACATAATGTTGATATATTTCAGTGCAGATAAATGGAAACTGCTTCAGCAATTCAAGTAAAATGACATTTTTATGTTTGAAGCACTACAAGAACAAAAACAAAACCAGTAAAGCTCAGAGACTCACAGCTCATTAGTGTGTTAATAGATGAAGATTTTACAACATTAAACATTTCAACATGAGGCATCTATAATATTAACAACTTGGGACCACATTTTTCTCCATTTTAAATATTTTAAAATGATCCATGTTGTTAATTTTTTTAATATAGCAAACATTTGCTATATTTTAGTCAACTTCATCATGGAACAAATATACATCATATCAGCACTTTTTTTGTACAACTGTTCCTACTGTAATCCTACAGACATCCGGCAAAGCATTTTACCTACAGTAGAACCGGCAATAACCTACATTATCAACTCCTCTCTTAAATCTGGCATCTTTCCCTCTGCTTTCAAACAAGCTTGGGTCACCCCACTGCTGAGAAACCCCACACTCAACCCTGCCCTGGTTGAAAACTACCAGCCAGTCTCACTGCTAATATTCACGTCTAAACTTCTAGAAAGAGCCTTCAGTCAGGTCTCACAGTTCCTTCACAACAACTGCCTGTACGATCCACATAAAACCGGGCAGACACTGTGCGATTGTCGGCTGGTTTTGAACCGATTTTCCAGTCGTGCGACTATTTTTTGGATCGGGCCAGATTTCGACCCAATCGTTGGTCGTGCCTCGTGCAGTAAACGTGGGGTAACGACGAGATATTAACACCTCACGACGAGAGAGTAACACCTCACGACAAGAGAGTAACACCTCACGACGAGAGATTAACACCTCACGACGAGAGAGTAACACCTCACGACGAGAGAGTAACACCTCACGACGAGAGAGTAACACCTCACGACGAGAGAGTAACACCTCACAACGAGAGATTAACACCTCACGACGAGAGATTAACACCTCACGACGAGAGAGTAACACCTCACGACGAGAGATTAACACCTCACGACGAGAGAGTAACACCTCACGACGAGAGAGTAACACCTCACGACGAGAGATTAACACCTCACGACGAGCTCGCGATCACAAATCGTGTGCTCGCAAGAAAATCAAACGTGTTTGAAATCCTGGTTGCTCCTCGTGAAGGTATCGCACAGTTGAAGCAGCTACGACCCGATTGGACTCATCCTTTCACAGAGAGCTGTCCTCAGTCCTCATAATGCTTGACCTGTCTGCTGCCTTCCACACGGTCAACCACCACATCCTCCACTCCACACTCTCAAAGCTTGGCATTTCAGGATCTGTCCTCCTGTTGTTCATGTCTTACCTCGCAGGAAGATCCTTCAGAGTATCATGGCAAGGACGAGTGTCCAGATCACATGAGCTGGCAACAGGGGTGCCACAGGGATCGGTGCTGGGCCCTCTTCTCTTTTCCCTATACACCACTTCACCAGGTGAAATCACCAGCTCTCAGCTCTCCTACCACTGCTATGCCGACGACACCCAGCTCTTCCTTTACTTCCCACCTGGTGACAAGGCCGTCTCAATGTGAATATCGGCCTGTTTTTCTGATATCTCTGCATGGATGAAGGACCATCACCTTCAGCTAAATCTGTCCAAGACTGAGCTTATTGTCTGTCCAGCCAGTTATTCCTTACCTCCTCAGATAAGCACCACACTTGTGCCACGTCTTCTGCTAGGAATCTTGGTGTCATGTCAGACAGCCAGGTGACCTTTAAGGACCATGTTGCCTCGGTTTCCCAGTTTTGCCGATTCGCTCTTTACAACATTAGGAAAATCAGACCCTACCTGACAGAACATGAGACACAGCTCTTGGTTCAGGCTCTGGTCATGTTGACTACTGCATTGACTACTGTAATTCCTTGTTGGTCGGCCTTCCTCCTGCTCAGTTAAACCTCTGCAGATGATCAGGAATGCAGCAGCACGTCTGGTTTTCAACCAACCCAAGAGAGTTCATGTCACTCCGCTGCTAATCTCTCTGCACTGGCTTCCAGTTGCAGCATCAAGTTCAAAGCTCTGGTTCTGGCTACCAAACAATTACCCAAACGGCTCCTGCCTACTTTCACTGCTTCTGTCATGATCCTGCAACCTCATCAGTCAGACAATCTACTCATTCCCCTCACCTGTGTTTCCCCGCCCATCTCCACACCTGGTTTCCATTGTCATCAGTTCCCCTTTATATACCAGCCCACTTCCACTTGCCCTCTGCCAGATTATCTAGTGTTCATGCCTACCTTTCCAGCATTCCTGAGTCTGTCTGTGTCTGTCTGCCTGCCTGCTACTTTGCCTGATTCCTGGTTTTTGGATTTTTGCCTGCTCCTTTTGGTTTTGTCTGCCTGATCTGCCTGCCTTCCCGGTTTTTGACTCCTGCCTAAGTTTGACCTGATTAAAGCCTTTTTGAACTCTGATACTGTTTGGTGTTGTGCTTTTGGGTTCTCTGTCTTTTGAGCCGTGACAGCTTCATCCAGAGATACACTCCTTTTTCGACAGCTCCGCTCAGCTAGTGAAAGACGCCTGGTGCTTCCAACACAACGTGGTGTGAAATCAGGAGATAGACTCTCCTCCATTGTTCCCCGATGGTGGAATGACCTACCTCTGTCTGATCTGCAGGTCTGTACCTACTGTTAAGAGCAAGCTAAAGACTCAGCTCTTTAAGGAGCACTTCTGCAGTAAACTTCTCTGCTCATCAGAATTAGTTAGAAGATCCAGCTCTTTGCAGGACTCAGCACTGAGTAAGCTGCATGCACTTATGTCAAGATAATCGCATGATGGTGTCTTTTTAGACGTAGCTTTCTTGTATAAAGGGACTGTTGTGTTGGGCGGGAAGGGAACGAAAATATATATTTTTTTCTTTTTAACTAAAAATTCTAGCACCGGCATGACAGCACCTGTATCCAACTGGACTCTCATCAGTGTGACCAGCACTGATCCAGCTGGACCTCCTATGTGATTTTGTGCTTGTGTTGTTCTCTCAGATGTAAGTCGCTTTGGATAAAAGCGTCTTCTAAATGACAGTAGTCGTCGTAACTCCCTCTGACTGCTTTTACTCTAAAATATTTTGCAAAACTAAAATATGTCATGGTTATTGTGGCAAATTCCAGAGGTGTTCATAAATGAGGTGTTAGTATATCATATTAAATACTGTGAAGCTGCAGGTTAACTTACAACCATACAATGGTTGCCATGCTTTAAACTATTAGAAATCATAAAATGCTAATGCTGAATATTCAGAATGATCTAGTCTAGTCGTGCAAGTTATGAATGAGCCAACTTCTTATATCCACGATATTCTGACTGCTGAACAGCATCTTCTTGAGCCCACTGAGGCGAGAGCAAATATGAATAAGGAGCAGTCTCATCAGCAGCAGAGAGGCTGCTTCCTCCCTGAGACCTAACCTCCGCCTTTTATTAGCTCTCTCAGTTCTCCCCAGCTGTTTCATACGCACGCTCACACCGGCAGCAGCAAGGATTGTGCAGCGACTAGAACCAAAAGCATATAGTATCACAAGCCAGTCTCTGTTTGTCTTTTCCATAAATATGATTCTTGTACCTAGAAATGTTTCCTGTGATCAGATCTGTCTTTGATTCAGTCTCCAGCCCTCCCAGGCTTCCCACCTCCCATAGCCATCCTTTATTCACAGTCTTTTTCCTTCTCCTTCCTCCTCCCCTTTCATTCTCCGTTCCCACACTTCCTCCCACCTCTATTCTCCCTTATCCCTCTTTCCTTCTTTTGCTTCCTTGCTTCCTAGCTCCCCCTTCACCTCTCCATCCTAAATAAGTGAGGATGTAGAGAGGCGAGACCTCCTGCTGGTGGTGGGAAAAAAGGGAGAGACCATCAGTCATCAGACGGAGGGATGCCGCAAAGGTATATGTTGTAGTATATAGGCCTGCTCTGTTTTTCCCTCCCCCTTCCTTCCGACTCTGCCTCCCCCCCCTCCCCTTTTTCCTGTGCCAGGGTGGTATGACCTGCTGGATTACAAAACAGCCTTCCCATGTGTCTGCCTGGTCTCTGTGCCAGCCGAGAGACAAGCGATACCGAGCTCCTGGAGCGCGAGCGAGGCCGACACAAGCCGGGAAGAAGTAAAACGATGAGAGAGAGAGATGTGTGGATGGGAAAGAAAGGGAGAAGGCAAATTAATTCATAGTGGGATTAACAAGAGCAATGAAAGTACGAGAGTGACAAAAAGAAGAAAGCGAGAGAGAAGGTTGTGGATAGGAAGAAAGAGAGGGAAAGGAAGGAGATGGGTAACAAGGGAGAGCATTTTTAGAGGGGAAAGGGGAGTTTTGAGTGATAGCAAACATACTGTAAATAAAGCATTTGGAGGGGTTGAGAAGAATGAGCCCAGTCAGAGCATGTTCAGCCCTCAGGGACAGCTGGAGGGTAAGTCACACACTATTCTGCTTAACATGCACCTCTCTGCCGTCTAAACCACACTTATCTGCACACACTCGTTCATCCACACAGCATCTCCATCTAACCCCAGTTCTTTTCCTCGAGGCCTGCAGGCTACATTTACATGTGCTGTCTGCAGAAATGTGTTTGGAATGACTTGTTTTCAGTGAAGGGGGGATTGCTCCGGTTAAATAGATGGCTTCGTCATTGGAGAGGAAAGTGGTTCACACCCCGTCAAACCTGGAGGTCAAAAGCTCAACGGTGTATCTGAATTCAGTATATCTGACAGACAGTACCGGTTTCCCAACGATTATCCTGCCGTCAACACCGACCACTGACTTCTACTAAAGAAAATATTTGTTGTTTTGGGTTTTTTTCCCCTCTCTTCGTCGTCTACGGCGTCGTATCGTGAATAGACTGAAATAATATGAGGGAAAAGAACAACGAAGAGTCGAGTCGTCAGGGTACGTGGCTGAAAAGAGAAGAGCTTTAGCTTCATTGAATCGATTCTATATGTTTGACGCTGTCGTGGAAGCATCAGGCAACAACCCAGACACAAAGTGAGCTTCAAGGAATTGTGTGAAACACGTATGTGTGTGTGTTTGCTCATGTGTGTCTTTGGGTTGCACTTGTGCTGCACGAAAGAAGAACACACATTCCTGTAGCGCACAATCGATCCGCTCTTCTCTGCCCACATTTAGCTCAGCTCCAAAATAAGCAGGCAATCGTGCCCTAAACTGGGTTATAGCAGAAATTCAAGGAATTTCCAAGCAGGAAGAAGGAATCATTTCAATTCTCTCCAGGCTATTAGAGAGGGAGGTACTCCACAGACACGGGGAGTTGTTAGTAGCACTAAAGATCTAATACTTTATGTCTGAAAGCAAAGGGTCACCAACTTAAGTTTATAATATTTTTTATAAAGAAAGGTGTTCTGTTGCTATAACCCCCTGCAGTGCAGGAATAACAGGAGAGGAGATGACACAGTGGCGCTCTCAATCTGACCAGCCACTCTGTGGCAGCAGCCATATTAGCAGTTTTACAGGCCTGGAGACGACGGCTGGATGGATGGAATATATATATATATATATATATATATATATATATATATATATATATATATATATATGTATATGTATATATATATATATGTATATATATATATATATATATATATATATATATATATATATATATATATATATATATATATATATATATATATATACACAGGACTGTCTCAGAAAATTAGAATATTGTGATAAAGTCCTTTATTTTCTGTAATGCAAAAATGTCATACATTCTGGATCCATTACAAATCAACTGAAATATTGCAAGCTTTTTATTATTTTAATATTGCTGATCATGGCTTACAGCTTAAGAAAACTCAAATATCCTATCTAAAAAAATTTGAATATTCGGGGAATCTTAATCTTAAACTGTACGCCATAATCAGCAATATTAAAATAATAAAAGGCTTGCAATATTTCAGTTCAGTTTTTTAATTGCATTACAGAAAATAAAGAACTTTATCACAATATTCTAATTTTCTGAGACAGTCCTGTAACATACCTTAAAGCCTTGAAGCCATCCTGCTGAAAATGTGTGGTCTGATGATGGAACTGAGGCGTGGTTGGTCGTATTTTATTTTTCTTTTGTTTTATTTTTAGTAGTTTTAGATTGTTCTGCCCTAACAGTTAGTTTTCTGCTTGTTAACCTAAATTCAGCCAACGCTCATGGCTCCACCGCTGATTCATTACATTCATCTCCATTTAAGTTGAAACTCAGAAAACTCTTGGATATGGTTATTTTTCATTAACTGAGGTTAACCTGAATGTCACATGATGGAAGAACACCAGACGGACTGTATGTACTAGAATTCCTCAGGGAAGCTGGAAGTCAGATACCTGGATCATGACATTATTTTCACCATTTCTTGGGGCTCAAACCCTCCATCCTTGTTTGTACTCGGCTTGGACTGGAGAGGATTACACAGCATTGGGCGGCTCATTAGTAAGCCGGCAGAGAGCACGTACTTTACATGTGCCGCCACCCCCATCTCCATCCCTCCCTCCTTCAGCAGCTTTCCCTTATCTGGCCCGATAATTCTGCTCTCACACAAACATATTTTTACTGTACCTGTTCCCTTTTCTGCTCCTTTTTCTTGGAGAGATCAAAATGTTTTCTCTTCCCTTTTCATAAAACAGTTTATTTTATTCGCTCATCATCACTCATGGCATTGATACCGACACCGAGTGAGTTTGTATATTTTAACCGCTTTTACAGGTTTAAGCCTTTGCGCCCTCACATGCCACGATCATTTGGAAAGCACAAAGCTGTTACTGTACACAACCCTGCATCGATGCATCGACCCCCACCACACAGAGGAAAACATCAACGTGTCTTTTATTATCTCATATCATTCTGCTTTTTTTCTCACCAAACGCTTTGGACTCTGCGGTGGTGCAAATGCCTTTTACTGTATATACGATGCTAAAAGACATATTTCAGGAACGAGTGTATCTGAAAGAGAAATGACCAGTGAAATGAGTTTTGTTTGATCAATGGTAATTGGATCTGTCTGTCTTGCTGAGTGCGTGGTCAGTCTTTTCCTGTCTCCCGGAGGCTGCGAGGCGCCACCCACTTCAGCCGGGTGCTGGTTTGTCTCTGCAGAGGGGACGGCAGTGTTGAGCCGCTTCTTAAGTAGCTCTGGATGCAATAGCCATGGCTGGTAAAATTGCCATTTTAGGAGTGTACATGCATTATATCTGAATACCTGGCCTTGGGTGTGGCGTGCACTGACACAGTGCATTTATGTTGTACACACGTATTTTGTATTTTGCAGGCTGTGTTTTTTATCTAGTAGCTACAATAACTAAAGAAATTATATATATGTATATATATATATATATATATATATATATATATATATATATATAGTATGTAGGTAAGTACATAAGTCTTTTAGTTGGATCAAATGCATCAAGTATTTTATGTAGTGTGTAGAAAGAGGAAATGCTGCTGACATCATCTTTAGAATAGTGTATATTTAGCTCAATGGGTTGATTATTTAATTATTCCTTTTTGATACAAGCATCAACAAAAATATGTTGATTACTTTGATTTTGCATTCATGACTCTGGCAGCACAGAAATACCGTACTGCATATTTCTGCCTTTCAATAAAACCAGTGTGATGTGATGTAACTATTTACAACATTTTTGTCCATACTGAAAGGAGGGAAAAATGATAAGATTCACATTATTTTGATGAAAAATAAAGATAAAACAGTTATTTAAAAAAATGTAAATGTAAAAAAAATGCTAGAAAGTTGCATATGTTTACAGATAATTTGTCTATAAATTCTTGTTGGAGACTTCCGGTATGGGCAGCGCCATAGAAAGACATGGTTTTCTTGAGCTCCTCACGGGATAATGAGTGCGTCTATAAACGAGTTTGTAGGGATGGGAATCAACCCAGTGTTTCAATTCCGTGGACAAGGGAATTGTTTGCAAGATTTGCAAATGATACCCTTTTAAATTCCAGTAGGCAAGAATGACATCATCACGCATGTTGTGTAACTTACGTACGTTGCATAGCATACGTTGCTAGCGTACGTTGCATAGCGTACGTTGCATAGCGTACGTTGCATAGCGTACGTTGCATAGCGTACGTTGCATAGCGTACGTTGCATAGCGTACGTTGCATAGCGTACGTTGCATAGCGTACGTTGCATAGCGTACGTTGCATAGCGTACGTTCCATAGCGTACGTTCCATAGCGTACGTTGCATAGCGTACGTTCCATAGCGTACGTTCCATAGCGTACGTTCCATAGCGTACGTTCCATAGCGTACGTTCCATAGCGTACGTTCCATAGCGTACGTTCCATAGCGTACGTTGCATAGCGTATTGTTGCATAGCGTATTGTTGCATAGCGTACGTTGCATAGCGTACGTTGCATAGCGTACGTTGCATAGCTTACATTGCATAGCTTACATTGCATAGCTTACGTTGCGTAGCAGTCAATAGTATATATGGCACCAAAGCGATACAAATGCTCAAAAGTTTGGTTACATTTCAGTAAAAAAGACGCTAACAGGGCAACTTGCAATACTTGCCAAGTGGATATTTTGTCAAACAAAAATTCTGCAAGAGCACCTGTCTGCCATCTGACTGTTGTAGTATCGTCAGTTGGAGACAACTGTCAACTGTAGTGATTTTGGTGACACTACAGTTAGTGACAGTGAAGTTATTGAACATTTTTGTTTGGGGATCGTAATTTGTAGACGGCCCCTAAATTAGCTTTGTACAGCCAGTCACATATTGACATCAACGTCTTTTGTGAAGTTTAGGTCTTGGTTTTGATGACAGTTGGCTTATAGCTTGATTTAGGAGTTATTGACAACAGAAATAGGAATCTGCGAATATGTTTCCAACTTTACTAGACAGGCCGCTGTGATTGCGTCGGCCCACCCGGTGGCCAGTACACCTCTGAGCACGTTGTATTTCCAATATTTACTTGCATGGGATGAAACACAAGCTATCAGTCGCGGCTGCTAAAGTCCACAGACTGTTTATGCTGTAATATCACACACATCGTTTTCTGAGAGCTTGAAAGACGACACATGGAGCTGCCTTGGCAAACAGCATTTTAATACATTACATACTCTTCCTGTCACACATGTTGTGATATGTTTTATTTATCTACAGTAGGAAATAAAATACAATTTTGATTTCACCGTGATACAGATTGAAACCAATAGATCCAATTTCAAACTACTTCATTCAGATTCAGATATTAAAAGCAATTATTATAATCAATCAAATGATTCATATTCAGAGATAAAGAATTCAAATTTGTTTCCTACTGGCACAAGAGTTATCCCATACTGCGCCCCCAACTGGGACAATGTTGATTTCTTCAGGAAGTGGGGGGGTTAACTGTGTCCTGGATCTGAGGCAGGATCGCTGTGGTACAAGTCACTTCTCTTAGCAAATCGGCACGCTGCATCAATACTTTTCTTCAAGTCTATGGAGTTACGAAACCCTAGAGATTGAAGTATCCAACTTCCAAACAGTTCTTTTTCTTCACCCTAGTCAATCAAACCTACTTTAGAATCGATTCTTTTTTAATATACCAAAAACTACCACCCATGATTACTCAAGTACGATACAACAATAAAGTCATTTTGAAATCATTGCCCAATACTTTTGAAGCTTTGGTTTCTAAAAACGTACTTCCTGAATGCACTTGGCCCCTCAACTCAAGATTACTTGCTGATAAGAAATTTGCTGATTTCATAAATGCACATATAGACTTATTCTTAGAAACTAATGAGTCCTCTGAGATAGGCTGTTACATATTGTGGGAAACCATGAAAGAGTATTTAAAGGTACTACTAATATCTTACACTGCTGGTGAAAACAAAAAGAAATCCAAGAGAGTTACGGAGCTGATCACAGAATCAAAGTAGTAACTACACTCAACATCACCCTCTGAGAGTCTTTACACAGAGAAAGGTTTACTTCAGACAGAATTTGAGGCTCTCACAAACGATAATGCTTTATTTAAAAGCATGTCACGATCTCTATGGATATGGGAAGCATGCCAGTCATCAACGTAAACAGTCAAAAATGGCTGGTTTTATATTTGCAATAAAGGTTGGGAAAGGCAACGTAATTACGGATAAGAAGGACATCAATGTTCAATTTAACTCTTGCAAGGCCCTAAGGCTCCGGTCAAAATGACCCAAACTCTTTATTACTTATAAAAGAATAAAGATTCACTATTATGTGAGTTCTACCATCCGGTTAGCTTGTTATGTTGTGACTATAAAATTCACGTAACGTAATGGCTGGTCAGCTTGAGGAAATTATGCCTAAATTGATCCATTCAGACCAGACAGGTTTCATTGAAGGTAGACAAAAGCAATCTTTGCTGAGTATTAAACATTTTATACCAACCTAACAATGTGGAGCTAAAGCTAATATTGTCCTTAGATCCACAAGTGTTCAATAGGACTGAATATGACTACCTGTTCACCACACTAGAGAGGTTTGGCTTTGGCCCTACTTTCTGTTTATTCAATTCAATTAAATTTTATTTATATAGCGTCTTATGCAACAAAGTTGTCTCTAGACGCTTTCCAGAGACCCAGAACATGACCCCCGAGTAATTATTACATAAACATTGGCAGGTAAAAACTCCCCTAGTGGGAAAAAAACCTTAAGCCAAACAGTGGCAAGAAAAACTCCCCTTTAGGAGGGAAGAAACCTGGACCAGGACCTGGATCATAAGGTGGGACCCTCCTGCCGAGGGCCAGACTGGGGGTCAGGGATGGCAACAGCACAGCAGGCAGGTGGAAGCAGCAACGGGATGACTGGGGGTGGGGACCGCAGGCCAGCACGCAGCTCCCGAAGCTCCGGCCCAATCAGCAAGCCCCAGGTTGGGGTGCAGGGTCGGGTAAAGGTTGAGAAGGGGCAGGGCCAGGGAGAGGAGTCTTGACGGACAAATCTCTCCCCCGCCTGCCCCTCTCACTCCCACGCTGCAGGTTCCGGTGTTGTGCATTCAGAGATGCTCTTCGCCACCGGCAGAGGATGCTGCACCGTGGAGAGGAATTCTTTATACCGCACATCCAGCCTCAGTAGGAACGAACAAGATAATGTCAGACTCTTTCCCTCTCTCCCGGGGGACAAGAGAAGGTTGTCCATTGAGCCCCAAGATATTTGATATTGCCTTCGAACTCTTGACAATAATATCAAGGAAGACCACTAATCTGACAGGAGTGCGAAGGGCAGGACATTTGTTTAAATTATCACTGTATGCAGACGACCTTATCCTTTTTATCTTAGACACCAACTGGCCTCCGGCAGGAGAGTCCCCCCTTATGAGCCAGGTCCTGCTCAGGGTTTCTTCCCTCCTAAAGGCTGAATTATGGTTCTGCGTTAAACTTACGCCGTAGGGTACGCGGCTACGCGGGAGTCTCTCCGTAGCCTACGCCGTAGCACCTCCCAAAAAATTTAACTATGTGTCGAGGCGACGCAGACCCAACGCAGACCGAGAAGGCTGTGATTGGTTTGCTTGGTAGAAACACATTTCCGGTTCCGGTTCGTGAAGCAGTAGTGAACTTTCAGCGCTCTTTTCTTCGTGTGTGTGTGATTTTTTGGGGGGGGTTGTTTTGGTTTTTTGCACACTAGTTGTCCTTATCTCTTTGATCCACTGTGACCGGAAAAACCGGAAGCTAAACAAAGTATCAACTAGCGCTCTGGGGGGACATTGCACAGCAGAGAAATGGAGTGATGGAGAAGTCCGAAGGGTTCACAACAGTGTCACGGGAACGGTGTAGGCTCTTTGTTGGTTTAACGCAGAACCATAATTTAGGCTTAAAGGGGAGTTTTTCTTGCCACTGTTTGGCTTAAGATCTTTCTCCCACTAGGGGAGTTTTTACCTGCCATTGTTTATGTTCTGAGTCTCTGGAAAGAGCCTAGAGACAACTTCTGTTGTAATAGACGCTATATAAATAAAATTGAATTGAGTGAATTGACCTTTGTACTACGATACCAATTGCTCTTGAGATCATTACAAAATTTGGGCAAGTCTCAGGATATACGTTAAATTTAAATGACACAGCATGCCAGATTCAATTCCAGGACTGTTAGTAGGGATAGCTTTTTTATTTGAGTGTTTGTGTTTATTTTTCCAGATTTTTATTTCAGTTCCAAGCATTACCTGTCTTTTTCCCTAAATCCTTTTTAAGTGAATTACAGTAGATAAACTCATTTCTACTTTTATTTGGAATAAAAGAAGCACCCGAATACGGGGTATCATTACTGGGTGGTCAATATCCACAAACTGATGTTCTGGGTCTCTGGTGTATCAGAGGATGACTCTGCGGTCTGGTGCCCAATGGAACAGTATTCCAGTAATCCTGCTTTGCTTTGCTCTTTAATTTCTTCCCAACGACCACTAAGTAAACACCGTTGGACGGACAACCCAATAATTTGTAGATACGGTCGCAGTTTAAGATTCACTGTAAGCACAAACATGCTTTTTTCACCTCCCCTATTCTTGTGAACATTCATTTTGTTCCATCACTCACAGACCGTCTCTTCTAATAAGACCGGGCTTTCCCCAAAATGTCTTCCAGTTGTCAATAAAGGCCACGTCGTTTTCTGAACATCACTGAGACAACCAGCGGCGGAGCGATAACATGCAGCTAAACATGTCATCACTGGTCAGATTGGGAAGGGGACCAGAGAAACCTACGGAGTTCGACGTGGTTGTGGTGTAGTTACTTGACAAAAATGACCATTCTGCACTAGTGTAAGAAACGTAACTGACCATGTTTTTATGACCGTGTGTCATTGTTCAGACATTTAAATCCTCTGTTCTCATCAGTGTTGACAGCAAAGCTTTACCAACCTATTTCATTTGATTTTGAATGTGTGTGGGGCAGCACGGTGGCTTGGTGGTTAGCACTGTTGACTCACAGCAAGAAGGTTCCCGGTTCGACTCCCTGGCCCGGCGGGGTCTTTCGGTCATCAGACTCAGTATTGAGTACTTGACCTTCATTGGCCTGAATTAGCCCCACCCCTTCTTCTGATTGGCCAATATTTGATAGTCCCTATTTTCTGCCATAACTTTTGAATGGTATGACATAGAGAGTCGTGGGTGGTGTCATCTGACTCGGTTTTGACTCCTTCACTTTAATTGGTGCAAATTAGCCCCGCCCCTTCTTCTGATTGGTCGATATGTGATAGTTCCTATTTTCTGCAATAACCTTTGAATGGTTTGACATAAAGACTCGTGGGTGGTGTCATCGGACATGGTTTTGAGTCCTTGAACATAATTGCTGCAAATTAGCCTTAAATTAGCCTTAATCTGATTGGTCGATATCTGATAGTTCCTACTTTCTGCCACAACTTTTGAATGGTTTGGTATAGAGTCATGGGTGGTGTCATCTGCTAAATGTCCAGGCCTGAAGAATCTACATGCAAGTCATACAAGCTTCCACTGCAGCCTGAACGTGCACAAGGGTGCGAGGGCCCGTTCATTTAATTTGAATTGATTTTGTTTGATAATTTGCTGAACAAAACCAACAAAACTTTATACATGGCATTCATAGAACAATTTCATGTTAAATTATTTAACACATGGGACTGCTCGGTGGTGCAGTGGGTTAAGCAGTGGCTCATATAATGAGGCTACAGTCCATCCTGCAGCGGTTGCAGGTTCCAATCCCGGCCTGCGCACCTTTGCTGCATGTCATCCCCATTCTCTCTCTCTACCCCCTTCCTGTCTGCAACTTCAATAAAGGGCCACTAGAGCCCAAAAAATCTTCAAACTAAAAAAATTATTATTTAACACATAAAAATTCCAAATAGACCCACCGTATGAGACAGTATGCTGAGTCTTTACCTGCACACCTCACACTTGGACCTGCACGAGTATAGACTCCTGCAGTAAACTAAAACAGACTGTACACATTGCACTGACAGAATCCTGACTTGACAACCCGTCCTGCTTTCTTAGCAGTGCCTCCTGTTTCCTCCATTCGTACAAACGCAGCAAGCATACAGAGTCAAAGGGGGCCAGCTCGGCTTTTTGTCTTTCACACACCATTTGCTAAAAGGTAATAGCCAACAGTTTTTAAGATTTATTCTCCCTCCCCACTCTGAGATTTACACAAAGTCTGTGCAGTGAGAAAATACCGACAGCTCAACTGGAGTCGAGTATTTACAGTTAGCAGGAAACCCTGAGCAGTGTATTTCAGCCTGGACATCCAACAGACACTGCCACCAGTTCATAATACCACATTACCAGAAAAACATCTATAAGGCATACTGTCTTCAATGGTAAGAAGCTGATGTGTTTAGTAAAAATATTTCCTGTGAAAACACCTCCCTATCTCACATCGGCATCAGATCTGTGTTAAAACATGCACCAATTTCCTTTCCTCATGCATTGACACTATTACCAGCCATCAATAATGCAGAGGGGTTAAGCACAAGTACCTGTGCTGCCACTCGGGACCCGCAACACGGACATGAGAGCCGTTTCCCCTCAGATGGCTGCGCAAAATCATGCTTTTAAATATGCATGTTTGTACGGAAGAATATTAGGGCCAGGCAGGAGAAAAAATATTTGAGAGGGGAAGATTTTTTTTTTTTATTGTTCACTTCGAGAAAAGAGTCGATATGTTGAGATTAATGTTGAAATACAATTTCAAGAATAAAGTCGAAATTTCGTGAATAAAGTTGAAATTTCGAGAATAAAATTGAAATCGTACTTCAACATTATTCTCGACATTTCCACTTTTTTCTCGACATTTTGACTTTTTTCTAGACATATAGACTTTTTTCTCGGAATGCATAATGAAAAAAAAATCTTCCTCCTCTAAAATATTATTTTTATTTTTCTCCTGCCTGGCCCTAATACTCTTCCGTATGTTTGCTTATCGTCACACCTAATCTTTTTGGTCAAAATATGTAAGAGGGTGAAAAAATATACACACACAACATGCACGCACACACACACACACACACACACACACACACACACACACACACACACACACACACACACACACACACACAACTAAGCTATAACAGCAAAGTCCAGAAAAAAAATGCACAAATTACAAGATGGGAAAAAGACGCCGCATGCTCCCACATGCATGCATCGCACATCACGCACATCACATGATGACACGGTCTGTGTGGAGGTCTTTGTGCGCTCATGGGAGTGAAGGGTATGTGGAGATTTGTTTATATGTCGAAATAACTACAGTCAGAAGGGTGCTGTTACAACGCGTGTTTTTTCTGACACTGTGACAAGTGTATGTAGGTGTGTGTGTGTGTGTGTGTGTGTGTGTGTGTGTGTGTGTGTGTGTGTGTGTGTGTGTGTGTGTGTGTGTGTGTGTGTGTGTGTGTGTGTGTGTGTGTGTGTGTGTACAGTGCTACTCCTACATATTTCCATCCAGACAGCGCCACGCATCCTTGTGGGAGGAGTCATGAGAACAATGATGGGCTCTCGTCTCTGCCTCTTTACACACAGTGTGTGTGATTGTATGAGAGCACATGTGTGATGGTTTTTGCATGTGTGTGTGCACGTGTGTGTGTGTGTGAGAGACTGAACAGTGGTGGACTCTGACATGTGCCGACACAACTGAAAGGTACCGGTAAGTCCTTTTTCCTCCTCTTTGCCTGTGTGGATTCCTTCAGTCGTCCGCGTATATTCCATCACATCTGGATGTGTTACCAAATGTTGACTTAAGTTGATTTTCCTCCCTCTGGTTGGACATGGTTGAAATCACTGTTCCTTTGTTCATATTACTGTGAGCACATGGTAACTTTTTCTACTTTGAGCACTTTTGTACTCCCTATTTTAAAAGGCGTATTGGCTGACGGTGATGCCGTGGTCCCCACCTACTGTACCTGTGAAGCGTCAGCTTCGTCCCTGGGCTGCAACAAGCCCTCGGAGGTAACTTACCCGTAGTCGCAGTTGTCGAAATGGTTCGTGACAGGCGCCCTGAGGATACACCATCCATTTTTCATTGTCTTCCCGCATGTGTCTGTCTCACACCCAGAGAGAATCACACACACATGTACAACCAAACGGGGAGGAAATGCATGCTTCCTACACCACGCCGGCAGCATTTCCATATCAAAGACTTATCTCCCACCCAAAGGATCTGTAATGGGCGGTAAACTTTCCATTTTAATTTGTAGCTGGCTGATATTAGCTCCTTGCTGTGTGCTGGGTGGCATCTAAAGGGGCTTAGAGGAAGAGGCTGTGGAGAGGGTTGAAGGTAAAGCACCGCTAAGATGAGGTGACCACGTATCAGGATGAAAGAAGCGGTGCTATTAAAGTCATCAGGAGAAGGAGGAAAAAAGCAGTCAGTGTGGAATATTTTCACACGCCTGGCTGCTTCCTCCAGACTACACACCCCCTCTTACTCCAAAATACACACCGCATCTCTGTCCTCCCTCCCCCCAGCACCGGTGCATGGGCTAGCAGGCGTCGTGGCCCTTTGTTTGACATATAGCTGCACACAAAGGCATCAAGACCTGCGTTATCACCGGGGGAGCGAAGGCACCGGATGCACATTCCCTCATCAGGACCACTCTGGTCTGAACTACACGCTGATTCTGGAGAACATCACGACAATAAGACAATGCTTTTCGTTAGATTGCATTTTTATCTGCTCAGAAGGCAGATTTTTGTTCTCTTTATTACCATATAAACTATGTATATAAAGTAAAGATAACAGCGCTTCCTTCCACGAGCAGCTGCATCAGACCTTTGTTTCTGCTGAGACAAAAGAGGAGGTATTGACTCTAGACAGCAGAAATGCTGGCTCTGACGCGGCTCATCCTGAGGCAATGTGACTCGCCTGTCACCGGGTTCCTTGTAGAGACGCGACGTGAGTCATTAGGGCTAAAGGTTCAATTCCCAGCAATCTTTTTGCTTTTTTTTCAGCTCTGTACTCAGAAGCGCCTGCTGTGGGTGGAAGAAAAGGAAGGATTGATGCATATGCTTTTTGAGGAGCCATTTCAAATGTTACATACGGCGTACTCTTCACACCCAAATTATGCGGGATTCACGATCGTAGGAGTTTATAGTTTTTCATAGTTTTATTTGGATCCCCATTAGCTACAGCAAAACTGCAGCTATTCTTCCTGGGGTCCGACACATAATACACAGTACAAACAACAAAAGATGAAAGCTGCAAGCAGCGATGAACGGGCCCTCCACCCTTGTGCAGGTTCAGGCTGCAGTGGAAGCTTATATGACTTGCATGTAGATTCTTCAGGCCTGGACATTTAGTGGATGAAACCAGCCACGACTCTCTATATCAAACCATTCAAAAGTTATGGCAGAAAGTAGGAACTATCAGATATCGACCAATCAGAAGAAGGGGCGGGGCTAATTTGCACCAATTATGTTCAAGGACACAAAACCGAGTCCGATGACACCACCCACGAGTCTTTATATCAAACCATTCAAAAGTTATGCCAGAAAATATCATCAAATCAGATGAAGGGGGGGTGCGCTTTTTGGTGTCTAGCGTCGCCACGGTAATGCTTTTGAAAGAGAAAAGTAATGCGCGTCGTTGCAGGATGGAGACGCACATTTTGATGTATAACACATCTGGGGCTGTCAGGGTTTTGACACTTCCTCCCAGTTTAAGTTTCAGTTCTGTCTTGCCCCGCCTGTGTCCCATCTGCCCTGATTGTGTCTGCACCTGTGTCTCGTCTTGTCTCGTTATCCCCTCAGTATATCTTGTCTCGTCATTCCTTGGTTCCCTGTCGGTCCGGACTGTTCCCTCCTCCATGTGCTCCCAGTTTTGTTCTTTGTTGTTTTTGATCCTGCTCTGCAGCGCCTTGTTTTTGCCTTTTTATGGAATAAATCCCTTTTGTTTTTGAGAACTCCTGCCTCCAGCCTCCCTCTGTCTCCTGCACTTGGGTCCTGGAAAACCTAACCCTGACAGTACTGTCAGGGTTTTGACACTTACTCCCAGTTTTGAGGGGGGGGTACTGTCAGGGTTAGGTTTTCCAGGACCCAAGTGCAGGAGACAGAGGGAGGCTGGAGGCAGGAGTTCTCAAAAACAAAAGGGATTTATTCCATAAAAAGGCAAAAACAAGGCGCTGCAGAGCAGGATCAAAAACCACAAGTAACAAAGAACAAAACTGGGAGCACATGGAGGAGGGAACAGTCCGGACCGACAGGGAACCAAGGAATGACGAGACAAGATATACTGAGGGGATAACGAGACAAGACGAGACACAGGTGCGGACACAATCAGGGCAGATGGGACACAGGCGGGGCAAGACAGAACTGAAACTAAAACTGGGAGGAAGTGTCAAAACCCTGACAGGTGCACATTACGGTTACACCATTAATTCAAAATGGCCGACTTCCTGTTCGGTTTCGGCCATGGCACCAAGAGACTTTTCTTTAAGTTGTGACATGATACAGGTGTGTACCGATTTTGGTGCATGTACGTCAAACCGTATTGTGGGGCTTGAAGCACAAAGTTTTCTAGGGGGCGCTGTTGAGCCATTAGGCCACGCCCATTAATGCAAACCATTAAATATCACATTTTTTGCCAGGCCTGGCTTGGTGCAAAATTTGGTGACTTTTGGGGCACGTTTAGGGGGAAAAAAGGCCCTCCTTTTGTCAGAAGAAAGAAAGAATAATTCTTACAGATACAATAGGGCCTTTGGGCCCAAATTAAAAGCAAACCTAAAGAGGTAGCATATAAAAAAGAAAGGAAAAACAGAAAATAAAGAAAAAATTTAAAGTAATTCCGTTTAACATTTAGATATAAATAAAACAATACATATTCATACATATTATAACATCAGTTATAATTGCATAAATTAAAATTAAAAACCGAAAAAGAGAGAAGATAAAATAAAAAGAGAAAAATAAAAACGAAATGTGGGGGGGTGGGCTGAGAGGAACCAGGTGCAGCTTCCTTCCAGAACATCAGCATGAGCAGATTTCCAGAAAAGGCTCTCCAGCCGACAGAGATGAGACGTCTCTGAAAAGGCCCTCGGGCCTCAGGAGGCGTAGATGTCTCCATTGATCCCTTTTCTAAAGACTTGAGTGACTTCTGCTGCGTACTTGTACTTCCACTGTCAGAGTCTGAGTCAGACCCCATCATATCCAAAAAGAGGAACTAAATACATCCTCAGCATGACGGCAGCAGAGAGACATGTGAATGTGATGCACATCCGGCTCTTTAGTTTAAAGAGGGTTTTTTTTCTGAAATTAAAGGCTCACTTCTGCCAAACTAAAGCCCCGTTTATACGTAGCAAAAACGCTGGTGTTTTCATGCGTTTTTGCCGTTCGTTTACACAAAAACGAAGCTCAAAGTCTCCAAAAACCATCATTTCTGAAAACTCCGGCCAGAGTGAAGATTTGCAAAAACTCCGTCTTCATGTTTGCTTGTAAACGGAGAGAAACGGACATTTAGGCTTCAGAACGTCACATTATGAGACAGAAACGTCACCAGCGTCATGAGTGACACCTGTGTTTACAATTTGTTTGTTTGTTTTCTTGTATTGTATCTGTTTTATATTCTAAAGTCACACTTAAAAGTAACTCCACTTCTCTGTCACTCCAAACCAAAGACTCTTGTTCATCTTGGAAGTAACTGGAAGTTACTCGTGTCATTTGTTGATGTTTTTTTCCAGGATTCTGATTGGCTAGCATGACTTTATCTTCTCGTTACACTGCCCCCTGTAGGTTTGGCTGCTCATAGCACCTTAACAGCTATTTATGCAGGTTTGTGTAAATGATGGTATTTTTCAAAACGTAGAAGAGGAAATATCAGTTTTTGTAAATACCCGGCTATGTGGAAACGTGGCCTAAGAAGACAACAAACACGACTATTTCATAGTATGCCGATTCCATTGTCATCCACATATCTGTGTGCAGATTGGATGTGAACATGGGGGCTATAGATTAAGGTCCATGCATATCTGACGGAGACTGTGAGGAAAAGTATCTGTAAATGATTATTATTTTTTATCAATAATCCGGTTCTATTTGATTAGTTGCAGGTGATTTGTGTGTTACTTTGACGACGGCAATGTATGTTGTTAATGCCGTTAGCACAACACACAAACAGTGGACTAACTAATAACTGGTTCAACACCTCTTTTGAGGTCCTTTTTCTTATCTTATTTATAACGACTTGTGCTTTTTATTGTTTTACCTCTTTTCTTATCATTTTATTTCATTTTATTTGTTATTTAAACGTACTCTTAAATTAAATACTTGTGAAAACCGGGCAAAGTTATGGAAGTTATGGAAGCCCTGAATGCAGGGATTGTGACGTAGAATTGTCAAATTGGTTTGATTCACCGCACGAATCGGCACAGATTACTTTTGTAATACTGTATTTGACCCGGTTTTTGTACGTTTTGACCCTATAGAAACGTAATTATTGCCATTGTAAGAATGAGATGTACCTGCTGTACTTTACTGCCCTTACTTTTTAACAACTTAACAACTGCTTTGTATTATTTTACTTCTTTTCTTATTATTTGATTTGTTATTCACTGTTTAATTGTGTCTTGCTGCTTTTAATGTTGATGTAAAGCACTTTGAATTACATTGTGTTGAATTGTGCTATACAAATAAACTTGCCTCGTCTTAAGCCCCCACCCCCAGACACCGCTGGCAACCCTACAACAGCTTTACCTTCATAAGAGAAGCATTCAGCTTCCTTTTAGCCTCCTCTCAGGCTTAAATCAATAGTGGTCTGCAGCGCTGACATACCCCAACAACTTCAGCGGTTGTTTCCTTCCCCAACTAATCAAAGCTGATAATCACATCTGCAGAGTTGCATGATTAATAAGCTCATTGTCAGTCCAGAATGGATGTTATTCCAGCTGTGATTCCTGGGACAGAGTCAGTGGTGAGACACCACAGATGGGGGGCAACATGCACATGAACAGCCAATACCTGAATTCAAATGAGCCCATGAGCAAAACTAGCACGCTAGCATGCAAAACATGCACGTGTTAGGACTATCAACTAACTTGACTCGATGTTAGGAGTACCAGCCCAGCCTGTTAAACCTACCACTGTCCCTTCATTAAGTTACTTAGAGGAACGCAGGGGAATCACTTCAACGTCTCCTTTGTTTTCCCCACAGGTCACCACCAGGCTGAGTTTGATGCTTCTATACTTCCTGCAACTTGAATCAGACCACATGTAAGTTACTGCAGTTTTGCCAGTTTACTTCCATTCTGCCGCCTACTTGCCTTAACAATCAATCAATGAATCAATGAATGAACACCGCATAACTGCGGACGCTGCACCGATCCGTCTGTCAATCTCCCGCTCCATTGTTCCCTCACTCGTGAACAAGACCCCGAGATACTTGAACTCCTCCACCTGAGGCAGGACTTCTCCACCCACCCGGAGAAGGAACACCACCCTTTCCCGGTGGAGAACCATGGCCTCGGTTTTGGAGGTGCTGATTCTCATCCCTGCCGCGTCGCACTCGGCCTCAAACCGCCCCAGCACATGCTGGAGGTCCCGGTCCGATGAAGCCAACAGGACAACATCATCCGCAAAAAGCAGAGATGAAATCCTGAGGCTCCCAAACCGGATCCCCTCCGGCCCCTGGCTGTGCCTAGAAATCCTGTCCATAAAAATTATGAACAGGACCGGTGACAAAGGGCAGCCCTGCCGGAGTCCAACATGCACCGGGAACAAGTCTGATCTACTGCCGGCAATGAGAACCAGACTCTTGCTTCGATCATACAGAGACCGGACAGCCCTTAATAGAGGGCCCCGGACTCCATACTCACTCAGCACCCCCCACAGAATGGCACGAGGGACACGGTCAAATACCTTCTCCAGATCCACAAAGCACATGTAGACTGGTTGGGCAAATTCCAATGAACCCTCGAGCACCCTGCGGAGGGTATAGAGCTGGTCCAGTGTTCCACGACCATGACGAAAACCGCATTGTTCCTCCTGAATCCGAAGTTCAACTATCGGCCGTATTCTCCTCTCCAGTACCCTGGCGTAGACTTTCCCGGGGAGGCTGAGAAGTGTGATCCCCCTGTAGTTGGAACACACTCTCCGGTCCCCCTTTTTAAACAGAGGGACCACCACCCCGGTTTGCCACTCCAGCGGTACTGTCCCCTTCCTCCATGCCATGTCGCAGAGGCGTGTCAACCAAGACAGCCCTACGACATCCAGAGACTTGAGGTACTCAGGGCGAATCTCATCCACCCCCGGTGCCACTGAGGAGCTTACGAACCACCTCGGTGACCTCAGCTTGCGTGATGGATGAGCACGCCCCAGAGTCCCCACTCTCTGCTTCCTCAGTGGAAGGCATGTCAGTCGGGTTGAGGAGATCCTCGAAGTATTCCTTCCACCGTCCGACGATGTCCCCAGTCAAGGTCAACAGCTCCCCACCCGCACCATAAACGGTGCAGGCAGAGTACTGCTTCCCCCTTCTGAGGCGCCGAACGGTTCTCCAGAATTTCCTCGAGGCCGACCGAAAGTCTTCCTCCACGGCCTCCCCGAACTCCTCCCAGACCCGGGTTTTTGCCTCCAGGACCACCCGAGCCGCGGCTCGCTTGGCCTGCCGGTACCTATCTACTGCGAGTCCCACAGGCCAACATAGCCCGGTAGGACTCCTTCTTCAGTCTGACGGCATCGGAATGCAGGGACTCCAAGAAGGCCGGGTACTCCAGAGTAGTGGAGGCCCCTTCCCCCTTCAAGGAGCTGGGTTCCAGAGCCCAAGCTATGTGTGGAGGTGAGCCCGACTATCTCTAGCCGGTATCTCTCAACCTCACGCACAAGCTCCGGCTCCTTCCCCCCCAGCGAGGTGACATTCCATGTCCCCACTGAGAGGGTTTTGGTCCAGGGATTGGGTCGTCGAGGCACCCCGCAACAACCGCTACCCAGTCCACATGGCACCAGCCTCTCATGGACCTTCCTGCAGGTGGTGGGCCTACAGGAAGGCGGGCCCACGTCGCCGTTTCGGGCTGAGCCCGGCCGGGTCCCATGGGCAAAGACCCGGCCACCAGGCGCTTGCCTTCGAGCCCCAACCCCGGGCCTGGCTCCAGGGAGGGGCCCCGGTGACGCCGATCCGGGCGACGTAACGGTCCTCGGTTTTTTCTTCTTTTTTCTAGGATCAAAATGAGGTATCCTCCGGTTACTCCGGCTTCCTCCCAAAACATGCATGTTCGGTTATTGATGATTCATAATTGCCCGTATGTGTGAGTGTGCGTGTGAGCTGTCTCTATATGTTGCCCTGCGATGGACTGGTGACCTGTCCAGGTTGTACCTGACTCTCGCCTGTGATGAGCTGGGATAGGCTCCATTAGACCCCCGTGACCCTGCAGAGGATAAAGCGGGTGTAGAGGATGGATGGATGGATGGATGGATGGATGGATGGATGGATGGATGGATGGATGGATGGATGGATGGATGGACGGATTGATGGATGGATGGATGGATGGATGGATGGATGGATGGATGGATGGATGGATGGATGGATGGATGGATGGATGGATGGATGGATGGATGGATGGATGGATGGAAATGATATCAGGACAAGAACTAGCAGCTTGTTCTTGGTTAGAGTTGCTTTCTACTTTTTGTTTCTCAAAGTAGCCTCCAACTGCATGTTTGCTCAGTCAGAGCTGGTCCCACTGCTGACCGTGAGGCTTTAGTGGTCAATACTACCCTACAACAGGGCGCCTCCTCTTCCTGGCAACTCTCATCACTGCTTAAATGTACAATAGTGGCTAATTAAAGGCAATGATTACAGCTAGGACGGCAAGTTTATCATCAATATATACCACAAGGGTTTTGTCCAGTTCTTTTTAAGCAGTCTGCAGGACAGGATGGGAGATTTTGCAAAGTTGCTTAATTTCAGCTTCATTAGCTTTCTGTAGCATGAAGCTGCTACGTCCTGAGCTGCATGAGATGAAATTTGCATGAGCTGCACTCAGATGCCGTGCCACGGTGCATCCTAAAAACTGGGAATCTGATCTTGGACTAGCACACTGCATTGATAGGATCTGTCAAGGTATTTATCTGATTTTGGTCAATAGGATAAATCATTGTACTATTCTACAGATCAATTACAACTAAACTTGTTTTTTTTTTTTTTTTTTTCTGAAATCATGTCCTACAACTAGGGTTGCCAGCCGTCCCTTGAAAAACGGAATCGCCCGTATTTATAAACTAAAGTATGCGTTCCGTATTGGGCTGAAAAGGGACGCACTTTGTCCCGTATTACTGTGCGAGTCAGAAAATAGTCATAAAATGTCATTGAGCTGTTGAGTTCATAAGTTATATTTTTCTGTTTTACTCCAACTGTAGCTACAGTCATGGCCTTTGAGGCACAAATATGTTTACAAGTTTAATACACACTTTCTGTTTGCACTTTTGTTATTGCACTAAAAATGTGCACTATTACAGAATGGATGTTCTGCTTTCTTTCTATTGTTTTATATTGAATTATACAATTTTAAGTTAAGCAGGACAGGTTTCTGTTGAAGAAAGATACTTATTTTATTCAGTTCATTTTGTTATTTTGTATTAAACTGAATTGCTGGATAATAATTTTAAGTTTTCCATGTGTTCATGGCATTCAAAAATATGCACCTAATTCAATTCAGGTTCGAGTCAAATAATTAAAAAATCATTTCACTCCCTAGTATCTACTCGGCTCGACTCAACTCGGCCTGGTTTCTTTTCCATAACAATTCAGCACCTGGAGCAGAAGTAGGAGGTTGGAGAGAAGCTGCTGTGACATATTTGATTGTGTATCTAAAGGAAGAAGACAACAACACTAAAGATGTAGAACCTGGAGGAGATGATAGATGTGCTGCTGGATCTGTGGCTTGTGTTTGATATCAAGTTAAAATGAGAGAGAGAGAAGCTTCAAGCAGCAACGCTTTTTTAAGTTTTTTGTTGTTTGTCTCGGTGCTGCTGAAAAGTCAGCTGGAGCCGTGAGCAGCTATGAAGAGACAGAGCTCCTGGTAGATCTGGTCGTTCCTTATCTCCGTCTAGATCCCTTTTTAATTCTCTCCTCAGCACCAGGTTTATGAACATCTGCACCTCAGAGTTGGATCATGAAACAGACTTTTACTGCCATTGCTAGTTGAATAAAATGAACAAGAATCCGTCAGAGTCTCTTTCTCTGATTTCCTCCTCCTGACTCAAACGTCTGACTCCAACCCCCCGACCAATCGGTGGTCTGTAGTGTGATGATGTCAGATACAGCCGACTCAGCAGCTTAGAACCTCGGCAGAATAGTTACAGAAAAGTATCTACTCGGCACGTTAGACCCCTAGTGGAGAAAAACCAAACCGAGTGGAGTCGGGCTGAGTAGGTGCTAGTGGAAAAGCGCCATATGTTCTCCTTCCCCTTCATCAGCTGAGCTATACTTGTTCCACAACAGATCTTATCATTGGATGTGGCTCCAGCCGTGGTGCAGCGTGCAGCTCGTCACCTCTGATTTAAACGAGTCCTCGGGAAGGTTCACACATGTGGTGGGGGTTTGAGAAGCGGTTTCCATCTAAGCTAACCGGGAAAAGCAGTAGTTTAAAAGAGATGGGTAATTCGGCATCGCTGACCGTAAAAATGAACCTTTTCTCACATTCGTGGTTGTCCGACCCTCTTTTTTACATATTTATTGCTCCATTCCTCTCCACCTCTTCGTCTGTTGCCGTCCTGCCACCTGCAGTGTCCATCCACGTGTTTTCAACTGCCACATTTGACCCCAGCCATAGTGCCTTCAAGGGGTTCAATATGGAGCTTTATTTGATTATCTCGTTCTTTCTTTTTTTTAGATTGAGTAACTACAATAAGTCACTAGAATACTATCACAACTAAGCGGACCACTGACGTCACGGCGACGCCATTTGTCTTATTTCTAGTTAAAATGTCTCATTTTTAGTCAAAAAAAATCTCATTACACTTAAAACAAGACTCATCAAAAAACAGCAATTTCCCCCTGTTTCAAGTACATTTTCACTTGAAATAAGTAGAAAAATCTGCCAGTGGAACAAGATTTTTTTGCTTGTAATAAGAAGATAAATCTTGTTCCACTGGCAGATTTTTCTACTTATTTCAAGTGAAAATTTACTTGAAACAGGTGATCATTTTCAAATAAGTTATTTTTCTGGTAATTACTCTTTTTTTAAGTGTAATGAGATTTTTTGACTAAAAATGAGACATTTGAACTAGAAATAAGACAAATATTCCTGGTAAGATTTTGAGTTTTTGCAGTGAACGTATCGAGCTTTGACGGCCAGGCAGTATGTGCAGGATTCAGGTGTTATTTCTGCTCTCTTTAATTTCATTAGCAGAAATCAAACTTACAAATGTGGACATAAAAAGAAAGAGTATCCCCCCATCCCCAAGGCTCTTAGAGAGGAATGAAATTAATAAACAAACAAAAATAAATAAATACATAGATACAAAAACAAATACAATGCTTCACAAATCCAGGCCAAAGTGAAGCTTTTGCAGGCTTTACATATCTTATCTTATCTTCTATCAGTTTCTCTAACGGTAAGAAAGATAGTACATCCCTCAACCACTGCAGGGATGACGGGGCTACCTTTGATTTCCAGTTAAAAAGTATAAGTCTGCGTGCAAGCAGGGAAGCAAATGTTAAAACATTTGCTTGTAAGTTTGAGACTTTACAGCCTGGAGGTGGAACACCAAAGATGGCTGCTATGGTTTGACCACAAATTTTAGAAAATACACCAAATATATGTCTCCATGAGTCAATGGCCACTGTTACATGATGTTTTTTAATTCGGAATTAATTATTCCGAATTAAATAATTCTGAATTAAACTAGTTTCCTTGGAGTTTACATGGAAATAGTAATTCTGAATTGAGGTTTACATGGAAAACACGTTTGATCGGCTTTATCCAATTCAACTTAAGGTTTGGGGGTTGGGAAGGGAAATTACGTCTACCGGAAGAAAAACAAGCTTAGCCGCTACAACTTTGAAAAGCTCACAATTTTGATGTTTCCTGTTTCCATCTGTTCTTTTAATTATTTCTATTTATTACCGTAAATAAATGGTCTCTGCTCTTGACCAGCGATTGCATGCTGCCATCTTGAAACTTCAGATCAGAATAAACCAGCCACTTACTTCGGAATTAAGTTTAATTCGGAATGGACATTTTCATTCGGAATTAGGTGTTTACACGGTCATTTTTACTCATTTTAAATCGGATTTAATTTTAATTCTGAATTAAAGAGGACTGATAAATGACCAGAACATGTGTGCTATTGTGGCAGGCAGATAGCTGCACCTAGGACAACCAGGGTCGGTAGTGGGAAAGAGTTTGGACAATTTATCTCTGGAGTAGTGCAGTATTTCTGCTCTTTTAATGACACGTATGTGTGTGTTTGTAGCTATACCTTTAGCACATGTTCCTGCAGCCGCCTCTAAACCGCAGAGACCCAGCAAGCAGGCCATGCGGAGCCGTAGACACAGGCCGGCGCTTTCCCGTAATGAGCAGGCTGTTGCTGCTCCGCCGTGGGGACCCTGCTTCAATCTGGAACACCCTGCAAGGATTTATGAACTCATTAAACGCTAAAAAGTTGTCGTCTTTTTATTTTTTTATATTTTTATAAGAAAACTCAAGAGTTATTCTAAAATTAAATTGAATTTAATGAACAGACTGCTGGGCGGATGCATTTTCTGAGGTTAAGATTATTATCCACCTCAGTGAGAAGTGAATATAAAGCCATGATTTTACAAGCTTGCTGATCCAGCATGTCGTCACTAAGCCACGGGGGATATGGCTATTTATTGGTCTAATTTCAGCCTGATCTACAGTTTTGTCCAATGAAATGTGGAGGTGACTTAAGAGAAGAGCTTTACTTTATTTATTTTCTGTAAAAGCCACCTCTCTCACCATGAATCTATTTACTTTAGCAGTTCTGGCATTTGTGTCTTTATTATCAGACATTACTATGTGGAAAGGAATAAATTACATTTGGTGTCTTTATGACTCAAGCTGGTTTCTCTAAACATCATCTTCATTGTATACCTAATGTTTTTTTCTTTCAATTTAATTATTTTACTTTAATTAGGGCCCGAGCACTTACAGTGCTATTGTATCTGTAGGAATTATTCTCGTTTTTCTCGTTTTTATTTTTCCGACAAAATGAGGGCCTTTTTATCCCCCAAACGTGCCCCAAAAGTCACCAAATTTTTCACCAAGCCAGGCCTGGTGAAAAATGTGATATTTAATGGTTTGCCTTAATGGGCGTGGCCTAATGGCTCAACAGCGCCCCCTAGAAAACTTTGTGCCTCAAGCCCCACAATACGGTTTGACGTACATGCACGAAAATCGGTACACACCTGTATCATGTCGCAACTTAAAGAAAAGTCTCTTGGAGCCATGGCCGAAACCCAACAGGAAGTCGGCCATTTTGAATTAATCATGTCATTTTGGCGAAATTTATGCCATTTCTTCAGCCGCTTCTTCGCCCGAACCGTAACGTGCACCCAGGTGTGTTATACATCAAAATGTGCGTCTCCATCCTGCGACAACGCGCTTTACTTTTCTCAGTAAAAAGCGTTACTGTGGTGACGATAGACGTCAAAAAAGCGCGCCCCCCCTTTACCTGGTTGGTCCATATTAGATAGTTCCTACTTCCTGCCATAACTTTTGAATGGTTTGACGTACAGAGTCATGGGTGGTGTCATGGGACTCGGTATTGAGTCCTTGAACATAATTGGTGCAAATTAGCCCCCCCCTTCTTCTGATTGGTCGATATCTGATAGTTCCTACTTTCTGCCATAACTTTTTAATGGTTTGATATAGAGAGTCATGGGTGGTGTCATCCGCTAAATGTCCAGGTCTGAAGAATCTACATAGAGTCATACAAGCTTCCACTGCAGCCTGAACGTGCACAAGCTTGCAGCTTTAATTTATATTATTATTATTTGGGGATATTTAACTTTGCTACAATTTACTATAAACTGTGAGTTACAAAGTAAAGATTTTACACGCTGTCAAGATGAAAAATAATGTATGAATGAACAAAAAAAAACCTAAATGGAGATGTATTTCATGAGTAAAATGCTAAGAGGGGTTTGATAGACCACATCATGTAGTAAAGTAATCTATGATACATTTTAAACACGATGAGCATAGGGATGCTGCGTAACCCACGTAGCAGGTAGATTCTTCAGAAGTCCTACATCAGATTTTGCTCATCGAGGAGTCAAAGTTTCTATTTCCCGTTCTACACACACACTGAGTCAGCCCACTCAGGTCCCCGCATTTCACACTCTCCAAACTTCCACATTCAGGCAGCCCCGGCTTAAACTCTGCAGATCCTTTCAAACTCCGATCAGAGGAGCCGGCCTCCGCCGTCCCCTGAACCCGGGGAGTCCGGAGAGCCGTTAGACTGGCAGGTCGGAGCTGTCGCACTAATCTCCTTCAGCTCGTCTGCCAGCTGCACCTCCGGCGATAAGACAAATCTGCTGGAAAACGCTGGAGTTTACCCAACATCTGCCGCAAGCCCTGCGTCGCTGATGCCTCCTCATAAACCACAGGCCGCATTTCAGTCAGGCAGGCAGTGACTACGTTTCCATGCATCAATGACCCTTTTCTAACCGGAATATTAGCAATAACCCGGTTGTGCACGGCCATGTAAACACCAATAACCCCTTTGAATAACCGGAATTTGCTCATATTCCGGTTTTTAAAAACCTGAATATGACCCCTAAGTTCCTCCTTTTCTAACCTGAATATTTGGTCATGTATAACCTAACGCAGGGGTCTGCAACCCAAAAATGTTAAAGAGCCATATTGGACCAAAAACACAAAAAACACATATGTCTGGAGCCGCAAAAAATGAAAAGTCTTGTATAAGCCTTAGAATGAAGACAACACATGGTGCATGTTTCTATATTAGTTATAACTGGGGGAAGATTTTTTTTTTCATTATGCACTTTTTCATTATGCGAAAAAAAAAAGTCGAAATGTCGAGAAAGAAAGAAAGAAAAGAAGAAAAAAAAGAAAAAAGGAAAAAAAAGAGAAAAAAAGAGAAAAAAAAGAAGGAAAAAAAGGTCAAACATTTTTGGAAAAAGCTCCAGGAGCCACCAGGGCGGCGCTAAAGAGCCGCATGCAGCTCTAGAGCCGCGGGTTGCCGACCCCTGGTCTAACGGAATTTCCCCATCAAAAGGAACAGGACTTTGTTTTCTGCACATGTTCTTTAGGCAAGGAATCTTGGTCTTTTGAGTCCAGGAAGTTCTTATAAACACGGAGAAACACAAGACCAGGAGGAGACTAGTTGATACTTACCTTTGTTTCAGGTTCAAAATGATCGTTTCTCGCTAAGAAACAGCTAAAAAGCGGATTTCTGTGAAAACACTGTTTTACCTTCTGATTTTTTAAGGCAAGCTATTGAAAACGTCAGAAAATTGAAGGAGGGAGTAATCACTTCATAAATGTGATGAAAGATATGAACATTTCTGCATTTGTAGACGGTAGAAAGTACAGGGATAGAAGATTTACAAGAAGGTGACTGAGCGAGCGAAAAGTTGCACGAAGCAGGATTTGTCTGAAGGCCAGACCAGATCAAGCTCCGCTGGAAGACGCTGAAAAAGTAGAACTACAGGGACAAGAAACAAAACGACTTCTACTGGGCTGTTGATTATCCTCCGTGCTGCTGTTATTGTTGTTGTTTAGGATTTGGATACAGGAAGAAGAAGCAGAAATGACGGGAATTGCGTCATCACATTCTCCGTGCGTCTCTGGTTTGATCCAGATATCCCAAATGATTAATCACCATGCTCACGCATGGAAACACATTATTCCCAATGTTTCAGTAACTGGAATATTGACCTTAACTCTGCATCTTATGAATGCTGGCTAGAGTGAACAATGAAGAGGAAGATTCTAGGAGGAGCGTGGGACTGTATTTTTTTATAGGTAGGGCAGAAGGGAAATTAGTAGACGTGGTGCTGGATGTACATTCTGGTTGTTTCAAAAAGAAAATGTGGATTTACAGGAGGCCTTTGTATATATGGCTGTATGATGGGTATACTGTCTGTTGATGCTGTTATAAATGTTGGTTTTTGAGGTTGAATTTATGTTCTTATATGCATGAATAAAAAAAAAGACTTGAATGACAAAAAAAGTGACAGATAAAGTAGGAATATAAGATTATCATGCTTCCCCTGGTGCGGGTTGGAGGTTTGTAAATACTGAGAACAGACGTGTAAGTAGCTGCAGACCAGACCCAATTGAAATACAATTTGGTGAATAAAGTGTAAATGTAAATGTCATCAAATCCAGTTAGAGAGACTGACAGCTCTGCAGCAGCAGCTGTAACTAACTAACTAACTTACATCCTTGGAGTGGAACGTTAAGGGGACGTTTCTGAAGTTATGCAACTACATATGTGTGATATGTGTTCATTTTGACTTTTTTCTCGACTTTTTTCACAAAATTGTATTTCAACATTAACCTCGACATTTTGACTTTTCTCTTGACATTTCGACTTTTTTGTGCATAGTGAAAGAGGGGGGACACGGGTCCGATGAGGGGGACACGGGCCGCTTTAGCAGTGGCTACTGCACTGTTGAGAGGAACGGAGTTGGCTTTGTTTTAATTGTGGTGATTTCAGATCAGGCGATTGGACATTGTCTGTCTAACAGCTGTGCGTTCTTTTGGTTTTGTTTCTTTTTTATCTCCCTGGGGGTTCAGCTCACAGTTTGGCGCTCTGGGTCCAAGGAATAGGTGCTCAGAGTATGTAGGCCTATATTATATTTATATATATATGCTCCAACGTCATTCTTTTTGATTGGTTAATATGGTGCTTTTTTTTTCTGGAATGGTGTCTTTCTTCAAATGACAAATTTTCATTTTATTTTTTGGAACATACACAGACAGCCTTTTTGCAACTCAAAATACTTCAATTACACCTCAATTAAAAAGACAAAAGCTTCTGAAATGATCAAACTGTGCATTCTGCACCTCTTTTCCCTCTTTTTTTTCCCTCTTTTCTTCACTGAAGTGTTTCCATCCATTATGTTCAGTGACATTCTTCGTCTGAAGGACACTGGCGTTCAGCCAACAGCTTCCACTGGGCCGGCCCAGCCATTTAATTGAAACAGTAAAAGAACTTTATTTGGGCACAAAAGCCCTTATGTGGGCTTTGTTGCAATTAGATTGACCGGAGAGGCCAGCCAACCTGATAAAAAGGGATTAGGAAGAACGTACGGTATTGCTGGGATATTGTGTTCAGTGGGACACAGAAGATTGTGGAGGAATTAGTAAAAGTCTGACCTGTCCTGCGTTGGCCAGTCAGAAGGACAAACCAGCAATTAATGGAGTGGTCAAAGGCCACGTTTGAAAACCCAATTTTAGAACAAGCACGTGGAGCATTGTAAACGTAGGTGCTACTCAGCAGCACGTGCATTACCTGGGTCCATCAAAGCCCTGGAAACATGCGGCTGCCGCTTCATTACGAGAGGTCGTCCACTGTGAAGGGCTAGAAGACGAGCACGTCTGTGTTAACAGTCAGTACGTTTACAGGCAGGAGTTCAATCGGATTTCTGATCGTATAAGACATTGTTCGGACTTTTAAACTGCATGTAAGCACCTCAATCCGATCTACTTCGGACCTATATCGGACCTTTGTCGGACAGGTCCAGGTTTCTCCCCCTTATGATCCAGGTCCTGGTCCAGGTTTCTTCCTCCTAAAGGGGAGTTTTTACCTGCCATTGTTTATGTAATAATTGCTCGGGGGTTTATGTTCATGTTCTGGATCTCTGGAAAGTTCCTAGAAACAACTTTTGTTGTATTAGACACTATACAAATAAAATTGAATTGAATTGAATTGAATTGAATTGAATTGAATTGAATTGAATTGAATTGAACACCCTACAACTGTCAGGATAACAAAACTACGGAAGAGTATTAGGGCCATGCAGGAGAAAAAATATTTGAGAAGGGAAGATTTTTTTTTATTGTGCACTTTGAGAAATGTCGAGAAAAAAGTCAAAATGTTGAGATTAATGTTGAAATACAAGAATAGAGTCGAAATTTCGTGAATAAAGTCGAAATTACATGAATAAAGCCGAAATTTCAAAAATAAAGTTGAAATACATTTCAACTTTTTTCTCAAAATTGTATTTCAACATTAATCTCGACATTTCGACTTTTTTCTCAAAGTGTATAATGAAAAAATCTTCCTCCTCTAAAATATTATTTTTATTTTTCTCCTGCCAGGCCCTAATACTCTTCTGTACAAAACAGTTCCTTTAGAAGGCAAGGCAAATTTGTACAGCACATTTTGTATGTATGATACAATTCAAAGTGCTTTAAATAAAAATATTTTTTTAAATCCACTGAAAAGTAAAATAACTTTTCACTTTTCAGTGAGGACTCTGGTCTCCTGGTCTCAGTGAGGACTAGGGACTGTTGGTCTTAACACATGTTAAACATCTTGAAGCTGGATGGTGTTATAATGTATTAATGTATCTTAAATGGTTTTGTCCAATTGTCTTTAATGTTCATACAAAGATTAATTGCACACTTTTGTGTGACTTGATCTTAGTCATAATCATTTTACTAGTTAGGATTATATGCAGGGATCTAGTTACTCAAACGTAATGTTCTACCGATGTGTGCATGCGTACAGACCATTTTACTGTAAACTTCCTGACATGATTTGAGTGTTCGTTTGTCAGTGGGTTACTTCCAGGTGGATTACGGCTTGCTGTTATTTCCAGCTCCATCGTGGCCCTGTCCTCGATTCCAGAGCGCTGTATAAATAGGCGACCAAGTAGAGCAGAGTTACATCTGAGGACCCTGACTTTTGTTTCACTGCACTGCTGTTCACATTTTTGGGGGGTAAAGGTATACTGAAGATAATACTGCTGTGTTCACAGTGTGGTCACAGACTTCAGTGTGCAGGGGCGCCACCATGGGTTAGCCAGGGGTGGCCATGGCCCCCCACAAACATTTGCTGGCCACCCCACTGGCCACTTGGGCTGCAACTAACGACTATTTTAATAGTCGACTAGTCACCGACTATTGAAACGATTAGTCAACTAATCGGATAATTAGTAATTTTTTTTAAATTTAGTATGAGGTTGCTTTAATTATGTGGCAAATAATAATAAACACAAGAAAGATGGCTACGTCAATGAAATAGACATCTTATTCAACTTTGCCGCTGTTCATACAAAAAGTAAATAAAATGTCCTAAATCTAAAACCATATATATATATATATATATATATATATATATATAATAAAATCCTGTAATGATAGCTTTTAGTTTTGGTGTCCACCCCAAGAATTTAAGTGGCCCCATCTGGCCCCCCCTTATGAAAGATTTTTGGAGACGCCCCTGTCAGTGTGATTTTAAATCACCAGATGGAACAGCTTTAATGGTTGAAGTTACAAACACAATATTTGGTATTTGAGGTTTAATTGATTTATCCCTTTTACCTGTCTTTGTGTGTTTCTTCTGGGTTTTTTTCCTTCTGCAGGTTAAATCAGGATTTGTGAGAAGCTTAATGTCAGCTCAGCGGCCCCACATGCGGGAGCAGAGGAGACGGAGGATGCTGAGTGTACATACTGCCCTCCAGTGGAGAGGCTGTGTACTACACGACACTACTCCCACATCTGAGTTCATCAGATCAGCTACTGCAGTTAGTTTCATTATGGTTCTCCGAGAGAAAACTATAGTGAAAAAGAAGGGTGAGTATTCCCTGTCCACCATGCAACTGCTTCAAAATACAAGTTGGCAATCCAATGCTGATACCTACTCTGAATTCGTGAGTGAAGTCAAACTTTTCCTAACACTGCGATGAGTGTGTGTCTGGGTGGGAAGGGTCAGCTGGTGTTGTGAATCAGGCCGCTGAAATGTCAGGCACGGCTTCTTCACAACACCAGGGTTCCTCCCCACCACTTCCTGCACCTCTCATCAATAATAAACACAGTTGTTTCTTGCTGTAGGCAAACTAGGTGAATGCTTAGGGCCCCCTAACCACCAAAGGCCCCAAAGCTGCATGGTTAGCCTCAATTCAAATGTCCTGTGTTTGTCTGTAGCTGTCTCATGTATTTATTACATCCCTTATATGCTTGGAAAATAAACATTGTATATGAATAAATAAACTGCAAAACTAAATTGTGGCTGGTGTTTTTGTGGTATTATTAGGTCATATTCATTGAACCCATAGATTGTATAAAACAATGGATGAAGCATTAGGTCACGTGGCCGACATTTCTGAAGACCGTTTTTCTCCTTGCGGAGAGTCATATTTTGTTTCTGAAGCCAGCAGAAACACGCGTAAGTCAAAATTAGCTTTGCTCTCAGCTCCTTCTGCCAAACCCTGCTGAAATATCTTCAGAGCTATTTTCAGGGATGTACCGTCTAACGCCGTGTCCTAGCTGCATGCGATGCTAATCTGGAACAAAATCAATTCCACTGCTTTATTTTCTATTGGACTGTCCTAACTGGCCGCAGCGACGCAGATGCGCCGTTTTGAGCTGAACATTTGTCGGACAACCTGCTTCTATTTCCTTCCTGTCGCTCACGTTGAAAGCCGGTTGAAAACGCTGTAAGAAACAGTCATGGATGAGGAACGGCTGATCCAGTTAGTTGAAATGAGAAGTTATCTCTATGATTCCTCCTCATTTCACTACAAAAACCTCAAAAACCTCAGTGGCAGCTGCTGGAGGGAGATGGACAGAGAGCTGGAAGTTTCACACATTATTATCTAAAGCTTGTGTCTTTTTCATTTACCTTAATGTGATAGCCAGTCTCTGCTTAGCGAGAGACTGAGACCAATGGGAGTTGCGCTCGCTTCGTCTCGTCTTTTGACCTCGCTGAGCTGCACGGATTCCAGCCAATCAGCGCATCACGAGGTGCTGCCACTTTAGGAGCGCACGGGTAGTGCGGTGAGTAAAAGGGGAGTTTCAGCTGTCAATCAAAATAACGTGGGGGCCCATAACGCTTTCAGTGTGGACAGAGAGCGTCCGATGTCACGCAGTGCGACGCAATAGTCGGATGCTCGCATGCAGTTAGGACACGGTGTAAAGGCTGAATTATGGTTCCGCGTCAAATCAACGCAGAGCCTACCCCGTAGGGTACGCGGCTACGCAGGAGTCTCTCCGTAGCCTGGGCCGTAGCCTACGCCATAGCCTACGCCGTAGCCTACGCCGTAGCCTACGCCGTAGCCTGACCTGCACCTCCCAAAAAATGTAACTACGTGTCGAGGCGATGCAGACCCAACGCAGGCCGAGAGGGCTGTGATTGGTTCACTTGGTAGCAACGCATTTCCGGTTCGTAAAGCAGTCGTGAACTTTCAGCGCTCTTTTCTTCGTGTTTGTGATTTTTTATTTTTGGGGTTTTTTGCACAATATTCCTTATCTCTTTGATTCACTGTGACCGGAAAAACCGGAAGCTAAACAAAGTATCAACTAGTGCTCTGGGGGGGTACTGCACCGCGGAGAAATGGAGTGACGGAGAAGTCCGAAGGGTTCACGACGGCGTCACGACAACGGTGTAGGCTCAGCGTTGATTTAACGCAGAACCTTAAATCAGCCTTAACGCGGGGGTCAGCAACCCGCGGCTCTAGAGCAAACAAAACTGAGGTACCGTAATAAAGACTCTCTCCGCACATACATAACCTTGAGGATGCACCGATAAACAGGGGCTTCAATTAAGAGGCCAAGACGGTCAGCGTGGGTCAATCTGCCATTTATTTTACATGACTAAAACTCTAAAATACCACAGTCAATGAAGGAAAAGAAGATAGACAGACACATCACGGCTGGGGAGCCAACCACTCACTGCCTAGGACGCTGGGAGTAAAGTAAATCAGAAATATTAAAGAAAAGTATAAACCCAACACACATCAAATGAAACCACCACACGATAAGTGAACTCCCAGCACCTCGACCACACGGTGAATGGAGGACACCGCCAGCCGCAACGCTAGAAAACAGGAGAAGACAGAATGTTAAAACTAAACCTTAAAATCCTAAAAGACAATAAAACCAATAACTAAAACCTAAAATACTAAACTAAAATAAACGGCAGTCAGTGCTATACCTAAAAGTAAAAGAAAGCACTGTTAAAATGTTTGTAGGACCTGTTGTGAGGTTTAAAAATCATCTTTTACACACCTCTACATTTTAAAACAGTGACAGTTTCAGTCCTACAAACAGAGACCCACAATTAAAATACAAATACCTCAGGGTGCATATACATGCACCCCTACGCTACCCTAACAATAAAACCACTATAAAACAATGCTAAAAACCACTAAATGTTCCTTACCGGGGGGGAAGAACAGAACAAGAACAGAACAGAACAAGAACAGCCAACTGACACAAAGGACACAGAGAGTGACACCCTTCGTCACACCTGCTTTTAATGAGTTCCTGTGTTCCTCTTGATTGGTCCCAGCTGCTGACCTACCGCTACACACACACATATATATATTATATATATATATATATATATATATATATATATATATATATATATATATATATATATATATATATATATATATATATATATATATATATATATATATATATATATATATATATAGTTTGTTGAGTAGTTAGTTGAGTTTTCTAGTTAATTACCTTTTTATTTTAGGAGAGTTTTTTGTTGTTTCTGTTTTCTTTTTTTGTTCCTTTTTCCTCTGAAGCAAGAGTGATTTTCTGTTTTTTATGTTCCATCTAGTCTTTTTCCTCCCTTATTGGAGTGATTTTTATTTTTGGTATTGATTAACCCTGTTTCTTCGTGAAGAAGCACGTCATAGATAATATTTCACAGCCTGCTTTTTTTTCTCTGCCTTGGAATGAAACCTGAATAACTATTAAAGAGTCTGATACCCTGCGTCTGTGTCCTGTGTATAAGCCTGGTGGTGACACCACTGACGGGTATGACGGGAAAGATTGACATCTACCCATCATTCCCGTAAGTGATAAAGTAAACAAGAGCAATACCGTAATGGGATTAAGTTATATTACTGGTGCAGCGGAAGAAAAACAGTCAAGGATAAATGTAAGGCATTAGCTGGTGACGTGGGCTGGATAGCTACTATTCAGTCCACTAAATTGTAGAATGATTTTTCCCACTTGGCAAAGAGCTGTTCCTCTGAAATGTTATAAAAGACGTTTGAAGGAACTTGACTGCTGTTTTGTAACTGTTTTCCCAATGTACTGTTGTACATTTATCCATGTTTTTTTGTTTTTTTTGTGTGTTTCACTCATAGAGACATGATCATTTCTACCATTAGTCTTATTTGCTCAGGAGTCAATACAAGTTGTAAAAACAATATCCCATGCACACTCACATTATTTTTTTTGTCTTTATTATTTATATATTGCATTATTAGTTTGCCATGACTTTTGTGTAGTTATACTTTTTGTTTTTGTATGTTAATCTTGTGTTCTTTATAACACATGAACTTTTAATAACTTCAGTGGAGGCTTCAAATTGGGTTTTTTGCCTCTTCCTGCCCCGTATAGTATTTATATTTGATATTTCCTGTATATTTTTTAAAACTGTGCAAAACAAACTAAACTAATAGGTGAAAGACCATGAGATCGATCACAGATTCACCAAATGAGCAACATCTCTTGATGGAGGGTCTTGAAAAAATGAAGCACAAACAAAAGAAAGGAAACACGGCCGCTGTTATAAATGAACCACAAAGGACATGGAAACAATAGTGGATCACCTGAATGCGTAAATAACCTAAAATACACATTTTATAACCACTACTCTCCATCCATCCATCTTCTATCCGCTTATCCAGAACCGGGTCGTGCAGCGATCTGAACTTGTACTGACTCAGAAAGTGCCTGTTCACATATTTCATCCCATATTTATTTGACCCTTAAAAAGGCTCATGTATCAGGGGGGGGGGGGGGGGGGCACCAGCCCCAGAATCCACCAGCAGAAGTAAATAAAGGGAGGCCTGTTTTAAAGGGGATCCAGGGGGGGGTCAGCCACTGACTGTGCCCCCCCCATAGAAACTGCTCTCTTCTATGGCACTTCATTGCACAACTGAATATGCAACATAATCACATTTCTTTAGGATGATGTGGACTGACTGACAGTGGATATTACTCAAATACTATTGGCATATGGAGCCAAATCAAGGCCAAAAGTTTTGCTAATTTGAAAATAAAATTTGAACCTGAAAATTCTTTTTTACCGCTTCAAATTTTTTTTTTCAGTATCAGATCTTTTTTTCAGTTTTAGAACGTTTTATTTCAGTTTCAAATCTTTTTTTTCAGTTTCAGATCTTTTTTTTCAGTTTCAATTTTTTTTTTCAGTTTCAGACTTTTGGCCCCGATCTGGCGTAGGGGGCGTGGCATCAACTGAGAGGGGCGTGGCATCATGAGTGACAGCATACCAGAGAAGGCTGGGGACGTTCCTCAGTCATGTTGCCTTCAGGAAACGTAGGTTGCAGAAGTTATCAGTAGAAGTATAATTCAACACTGTACATACACTATATTCACGTGATTGGCAGTGGAAAAAACTGGTGGTGAAAAAACATTTTCACCACCTTAAAACTTACCTCAAAAAATCCTAATCGCCAGTTTATTCATTTTAACTTTCTGCATAGAACTTATTTAACACCAAAAAAACAACATGCAATGAAAAAAAATTAATTCTCCTCTTTGCAGTTTTTGTTCAAGTAACACCACAGTAACACAAGTAACACCACAGGATCATGTTTTGGCAAAGCCCGCCTGTATTATCATTCTGGTAAAAAGTCACTATATATATATATACTGTATATCCAATGTCACTGGAAAGACAATCCCATGCTCTCCCAGGGTCCTGGTTAATGATGACTAAATTTACATTACAAAGAAAAAGTTGTGTAACTGGCAGGATTAAGAGTCGCTAAAAAATGTTTGCTCTTGGATGGAAACCACCACACGATCTACCAACATGTCACTGGTTTAATCTGTTTATGGACATTCTACATATGGAACTTTCAGTGGCAAGAATTCATGGTGCGGGACCCAGGACATTAAAAATATGGACACATCCCGTTTAAAAACTGAAAGAACTGAATATTGACTGAATATTTATACTTTTTTTTTGTTTTCTTGTCTTGGTTGTTTTGTCCTGTTGTTGTGTTATTGTTGTGTAGTTGGATCGCTACAGGGTGGGTGAGGGGAATGGTGATTTAAAGGTGCTATACAATTGCGTGCATAATTGTTGGATTTCATTGTATGCATCAACAAAATAATAAAAAACAGCTGATAACTAAAAAAAAAAAGATTGTAAATTATGTATGATGTATCTATCTCATAAATGTAACAGGTTGTTTATAGCGCCCCGCCGCTGCGTGAAGCAGTTCCCTGCCAGGTGACTACTGACCTGCACATTTCCTGACCAGGAAAGACACTAACACACCACTGCCAGCTACCGTCTTAGAGAACTATAGCGTTGCCTTGAGATTACAGAGCGCTCTTACATCAGAGAACGTAGCTGGCAGCCAAACATTTACATGTACAGCGTTTGTCCTCGTTGGCTCATAGTTCTTCTGTAAAAGCTTTCCCTGTGTGAGTGGTGAATGAATGTCTGATGAAGAATGTGTACCAGATGGTTCAGATATTTAACTTGGAAAAACACATTTATGAATAGATAAATAAATAAAGAAATCACATTCTTGCATTGCACAGCTTTTAATTCATTTTCATTTATACAGCATCTATTACGATGCAAGTTGTCTCCAGACGCGTTTCCAGAGAGCCAGAACATGCATTTACCACTTGTGCACTTACACAGTCTGACTTTGCATGAATCATAACAACTATCACATTTGAAAAGAGGCCGATGAAAACTGCACCATAAAAGGATTTCTACCAATGAGGAATCACAGCATAGTTGTATTGTGTTCATTATGTCTTCAGATAGATATCCTATGGTTTCTTTTTTCTTTTCTTTTGTCTGAAAAAAGAAACCATAGGAATCACAGCATGTTTGGATGGATGGATGGATGGATGGATGGATGGATGGATGGATGGATGGATGGATGATGGATGGATGGATGGATGGATGGATGGATAGTTTATTTTTTCACACGCTAGTCTTCTTTATCTGGCTCACTTCATTCAGGTACGCGATGAATAACTTCGTTCCTTCAATATAGTTGTACCTGAGAGGAAAATAAAGAATTGACAAAGATAATATGTGAGATGTTGTTTGAACAATAACCTGCATTAAAGGAGCAAAAATCCAGTTTCCATGAGAGAAATACATTTAATTGATTGATTGATTGATTTGATTGATTTTATTTTATTTTGTAAGATAAGAAAAAAAAAATGAATTTCATCCTTTAACACCTAATATCTTAATTTACATGTGCAAAAAGGAGCAGGAAGAAGTGTAAACTTATTTAATCCTACCCCCATTCACTAATCATTTATTAACAAGTATTTACAGTATAATAACTAACTGTAATATAATTATACTCACACACTTACCTATACATACATACACATAGTTGAATATTTCTATATATTTGTACACACATGCCCAAACAAATAGTTATATAAATCTTCACATAAACAGATGGGTCCATTACTCCCAAGAGCAACAACAAAACTCATCCCTGCTCCACTTTGCTGTCAGCGGCTACGGAGATTTGCACAGCCCCCTTTGGGGCTGCGCCGAGAATCTTTTATTCTGCTTTTAAGCTACTGCAGTATCCACGTTAGGAATGTCTACTGTAACCTGGAAGGCCTTTAAGTCAGCTGTTTCTTCCTTTTCTAGATGTGATCATTGAGTAGAGACTGCTTTACGCTTCAGGAGCATAGTTTCCATGTGATTTAGGGGCAAATAATCTCATAAACATGAGTAGTAGTGATGATAATATCTGAGATTTTAAATCCCTGAAGTCTAACCTGCTCATTTTCTCATTCTGAGAGTGCAGTCCGTCATCAAAGCCTCCGATGGGCATCATGATGATGCTTTTCCCGGTCACGTCCTGGAAGGTTCTAGCGATGGGGATGGTCCCTCCCTCACGAATCAGATCTGGATCCATGTTGAAAACTGGTAGAAGATTGGATGTTTTATACATAGTTAATGCACACAAAGTCTCCAGTATGATGCAGAAAACATGCTTGTAAATAGAGAGAGAGTAAAAAGAGAGCTCAATGCTGCGTTTCTCTCTCTCTGACAACACTGAGGAGCGTTTTTCCTTCTTTTTCTGTGAAGCTTTTAAGTTTTCACAGAGGGCTTGACCGTAATAATCCGGCGAAGTTTGAGGTCATTTTTAAGGCTCACCATGAAACATCAATTGGCTGTAACTCAGCAATACATTCTTTGATCTGGTCGAAATTGTATGTGCATGATTGTAGACTGAGCCTGAAGACATGTATGGTGGAATATTCAGGATCGGTTGTAGCGCCACCTGTTGGCACCAGGAATTGTCATGTCTTCTACTATGCATCCGTGCTCCAAGCGAGATGGGCTGATGCATCTCAAACCTGGTCAAACATTGACGATGACTGACAGTGAAAACTGTAACTTTTTATCAAAGGACGTCGCTGTGAGAGGTAGGCAAAGTTCAGTGTCTCGCCATGAACATAAAAGTTGTTCTAACTTGCACATACTTTGTCCAATCTGACCCAAAATCTGTGCATTTAAAACCCGTTGCCGCTCTGACGGTCCGTCAGGCGTCCATTCTGAACAAGTGGATATGACAATCATGGACACAAATGAGGAGACCGGAAGGAGAGAGAGAGAGGCCGGAGATACTGGAGATACCGGAGAGACTGCCGTGACTCGTGTCATAGACGAGGCTCGACCTTCACACGCTTGAATGTGCTTCAGAACCACGAAAATGTAGATGTAGACCTTTTCTTCTTAGTCGCCACAAAGTCCAGCACTAAATGCACTTGTAAAAAAGCCTGTAATAGTTATATCTTCCAATGTGCAGTCTGTCTAATCAATTGTTCCTACCCTTCGTTGGATTATCTTTTTTGAAATGTCACAATTAATATTCAAGTCGCTTTTTTGTTCTGCTGCAAACTGTGCTGTTTTCTGTTTAAATTGTGTTTTTATATTTTGATTGTTGTACGGCGACTTTAAGTGCCATGAAAGGCGCCTAACAAATAAAATGTATTATTATTATTATTATTATTATTATTATTATTATTATTATTATTATTATTATTATTATTATTATTATTATTATTTAAATTATACACCTAATGTGTGGTGTGCGTTAACACATGCTACCACGCCATAACCAAAGCACAGACCAATTCACCACCAAACTGTGAGTGCAATACAAATACTCTCCACGTTATCATCATTTAGCAGCAGATTTACGTGTCAGATGTGGAATAAGTCATACCTCTCTTGACAGCTGCTTTCCCAGCCTCATAAAGAGGATGCTGAGTGTTAGCTAGCCACGGTTTGGCCCCGATAACCATCGTGACCTTCAGCTTGTTGGGACTCTTCCTTTTGGCAAACACAGAGTGGAGATAATCTGTCACCTAAATCACAGGAAAAGAAAATTAGAGCAGAAACTAAGAGAAAAAATACCTCTGTGAATACCGTAGATGACCAAATAGTCGCCCGCGCGCAAATACGCGCCTGTGCTCTAATAGCCGCCGGGGGTCCGAGCCCATTTGGCATAATAAACGCCGGTTCAATTAAACGCCCGGGCGACTACCGGTAATAACCTGGTAATAACACTGTATTTGCATTGTATTGTGTACAGTATCGTTCATACTGCTCTGATCAGCTCCGTGTGTCGCCGTTACACAGACAAACTGTCTTTGTATACCAGAGCATGTGAGCGGAGTGAAGCGGCGAGAATTTCCGCTCCTCGCTCACAAAGGTTGTCACCGCTCTGCTCCGCCTTCTTTATTATTTATAATTTAAATTTTTTATATATTAAAATCCCAAAATATCTGTACCGTTTCTGATTGGGTGTGTGCACTGCGAATAATTTTTAGACACAACAAAGAACGCGTACCGCAAAAGTTGTGTCTTTGTGTCTGTGGAGGAACCCGGCGTCCCAGCAAAGTGAGAAGAGAAAAAAGAGTTCAGCAGACAGCGCGCACACTAAAGGCTGATTTATGGTTCCGCGTTACACCAACGCAGAGCCTACGGTGCAGGGTACGCGGCGACACGCACCATACGTGGAAATGCGCTTTTTTTTGCTATTAAAACATGATTTGTAATGTGAATTTGCAAAACTTAAACTACAAATAATAGTTTTTGACGTAACATCAGAGATTGTGCATGCCCTCTGTGAAAGGATGAGGGAAATCGGGTCGCAGCTGCTTCAGCTGTGATTCCTTCACGAGGAGCGACCAGGATTTCAAACATGCTTGATTTTCTTGCGGGCACACGATTTGTGATCGGGAGCTCGTCGTGAGGTGTTGTGTTGTGTACAGTGTGTACAATTTTAGTTCCAGTGGTTTATGGTGATCTCATATGTTCTTTGTAAGTAATGGTCTGGTGCTGCTCATTGCAAAAATAAATTGTAGCCTGGTGCAAATACCCGCCTGGTTCTTATAAACGCCTGGGGTCCAAGTGGATTTAGCATATTAAACGCCCGGGCTACTAAATGGTCATCTACGGTATATGTTAACCACTAAGTGACTTTAATATCGGAGTAAGACTAAAATAGTATTACACCATCAATCTCAGGGGGGAGGTCTCTGAAGGAGTGACACCGAAGAACCAGTGGTTCAACAGTTTTACCAGAGCAGAGCGGCGTACATTTAGGCAAACTAACGGCGTCGTTCTCAAAGCAAATCCTTGCAGCTGTGCAGGACAGCTGAACCCAGTCAGAATCCAGAAACTGTAAAAAAAAGACACATAAGAGGTGTTGTACCTGAGTCTTGACCATAGCGGGGTCCATGTTGGGGACTTGTCTTATGGAGAACTTGGCAGTGACCTTGGCAGGGATTACAGTCTTGGTACCAGAGTCGGAGAAGGCTCCATGGATACCGTGGATGGAGACTGTGGGGTAGCGCCACATGTGAGCCAGCAGGTCCACCTTCGGAAGGAAAACCTTGTTTCATGTGGCAATCGCATGTTCGTCAAACACACCTGTGATACATTTTATATGGCGTTTTTCCACTAGTACCTACTCAGCCCGAATCGCCTCTTCTGGGTTTGGTTCTTCTCCACTACGGGTCTAACGTGCCTAGTAGATACTTTTCTGTAACTATTCTGCCGAGGTTCTAAACTGCTGAGTCGGCTGTATCTGACATCATCACACTACAGGCCACCGATTGGTCGGGGGGTTGGAGTCAGACGTCTGAGTCAGGAGGAGGAAATCAGAGAAAGAGACTCTGACGGATTCTGGTTCATTTTATTCAACCAGCAACGGCAGCAAAAGTCTGTTTCATGATCCAACTCTGAGGGTCAGATGTTCATAAACCTGGTGCTGAGGAGAGAATTAAAAAGGGATCTAGACGGAGATAAGGAACGACCAGATCCACCAGGAGCTCTGTCTCTTCATAGCTGCTCACGGCTCCAGCTGACATGAAGCTTTTTGTATGAGCTTCTCTCATTTTTTAACTTGATATCAAACACAAGCCACAGACCCAGCAGCACATCTATCATCTCCTCCAGGTTCTACATCTTTAGTATTGTTGTCTTCTTCATTTAGATACACAATCAAATACGTCACAGCAGCTTCACTCCAACCTCCTACTTCTGATCCAGGTGCTGAATTGTTATGGAAAAGAAAGCAGACCGATTTGAGTCGAGCGGAGCTGAGATGAGTAGAGCTGAGTAGGTACTATTAGGTACTAGTGTAAAAGCGCCACTAGATTGCATTCTCCCTACCTTGTTGGTGTACATGAGCTGGCTGACACCAATCTTCTTCTTGTAGTCGTCCATGTCAAACTCAATGTCTTGGTACATTCTCCATTCGTCATCGGAGAGGGGAGCCACAGCTTCCCTGATGCCGGGAATCAAGATCTTTCCGCCGGGGTTGATCAGTGTGTCTGAAAGTGGCAGTTTACGGCAGCCGGTTGGCGTGTGTGAGTGTATCGTGGAAGACCAAAGGGTCTTCTCAACGTGAACTTTTAGCCACGATCCTGTTGTGGCTGATCTGTACGGAAGAGTATTAGGGCCAGGCAGGATTAAAATAAAAATAATATTTTAGAGGAAGATTTTTTTTTCATTATGCACTTTGAGAAAAAATTCGAAATGTCGAAAAAAAAATTGAAATGTTGAGATTAATGTTGAAGTATAAGTCACAATGTTGAGAAAAAAGGATATTGATTTGAAACACATATCACACATATGCAGTTGCATAACTTCAGAAACGTACCCTTAACGTTCCACTCCAAGGAGTTAGTTAGTTAGCTAGTGTGGAACATATAACCTGCTATTAGGCCATAATAACTTGCATACATACTATACATTAATACTATGACAATCTGCTTTAGCTAGAATGTAGACTTACAGAGACATATTAAGAAATCATGTTTGACCTCGGGTTGATGTGGGAATATAAATATAATTAATAGAGTCACAAATAATAGAGTCTCAGAGAAACCAATCACCATGCAATAACAATAATAGCAGTAATTATAATAACTATCACATGCTGTAACAATGCACCTTCCAGCAACAATCATGTCTTCCTCATGCTGCTGCACCTTTCAGTTCTCTAATTGTGTATATATGTTAATAAGTGCCTACATTTGTTTATTTACTACATTTGTTTAATTACTTTACTGCTTCTTTTTTAAAATCTGGGTACAGCGAGCGAAACAACCAGAGTCAAATTCCCTGTTGGACAATGTTCAAACTTGGCCAATAAAAATGATTCTGATTCTGATTCTGATTCTGATAATGGGACTATAATCATAAACAATTATAATCATAAACAATTATTGCAAAGCTTAAACAATTATTGTGAGAGCAGAGTGCAGACTTCTGCAATCTAAAGCGACGGCTCAAATATGTGTGCGCGGCATGAATAGGTGTGTGCAAAGTTCGAACATCAGGGTGTGAGGAAGATGCAGAGTTCAAGTATCGAGGTGCTAGGAAGTTCAGCCGGTGAAAAGTGCAGCAAACGCAAAAAGTAAAGGGCACGATAAGGGCACGCTAAGCAAAAGATGAACAAACAAGCCCCTTATTTGGAGTGAAGACCCGTCTGGACAGGAAAAGCAGAAGTGAGGTCGGACGAGACAGTAGTGTGAAAAAGAGGAAATGCTTCGTAACTAATGAAATCACGTCTGTGTTTATGCAGGTCAAATGACCAATGTAATGTCATGTTGGTGCGCTTCCGATAAATACAGCCTGCTTATAACAGAGCGGCAGAGTTTCAGCAGATCGGAGACAGATCGCGGAGTCTGTGAGCTGGAGCTCTCCCTTTGCAAAGGCGAACGAAAGAAAGCATGACTTTATTCACGAAATTTCGACTTCTTTCTCTTCTTTCACTTATTTCTCGAAGTGAATAATGAAAAAAAAAATCTTCCTCCTCTAAAATATTATTTTTATTTTTCTCCTGCCTGGCCCTGATACTCTTCCGTAGATCTGAGTGCAAATCTACAACTTAATGTATGTTTTAGTGCCGACACAAAATTCAAACAATTATTAAAAAAAGAAGAGAAAAAGCTGACAAGTATGTCATCAGTAGTGACCAGAGAGCAGAAATATGAATTGATGTCAATTTGACAACATTCTGATTGCCCCGAAACAGGCACATGAAGCTGTGGGAAACCACTTTATGAAGAGGAGGGTTTGAATTTCTCTTTTTAAATGGAAACCAGCAGCTTGTGTCATTACTCCCAGGGTCAAGCAGCAAGTGGCGGCTACTTACTCGGGTTTAGACTCACCAAGAATGCCAACGAGGTCGGTCATCGGTTCGACCACGGTGCCCCCATAAACTCCAGAATGTAAGTCCTGTTTAGGTCCTTCCACCTGTCAACAACAGAGAAACCTTTCTCTAAACGGCAGGACAGTCGGTACCCGGGCACAGAGTGTGTTTCAGGGTGCTTTCACACCTGTGGCCCGTTTGTTTTGTTCCGAATCAGGGGCTAAATTGATACAGTTGTTTCGTTTTTTCGTTTGTGGCGTTTGTGTTCACAAGGCAACCGTCTGTAGCGGTTCAAAGCTGTTAACAAATGACCATGAACTAACTGTTCTCTCATTGGTCAGAAATGAACACGGAAGGAGTTTCCTATTCCGATACCCCGGGAAAAACACCAATGGTTATAAAGCCCCTTTAACATCGAGGGCTCGAAAACGCAGACCTCCGCCGGCGATCCCATTCATTGTGTATGTGCTACCGCGGTGCAAAAGCGGACCGCTCTGCCGCGCCTGCCTGCCCGAATTGAACATTTTTTGATTTCACCATACCGTGCTGTGATGACATCTCGGCGCGTCCAATGGGAGAGAAGGGAGAAGAGAGAGAAGAGAGAAAGTTGTGTCCAATAGGAGAGAAGGTGGTGGAGGCTCTGCGCCAACTCTGCGCCCTACCCGGCGGTCGGTGCGGCGCAAACCGCGCTCTATTGGCACTTTTCAACTAGTACCTACTCTGCGCGCTTCTACTCGCCACGCCCCCGTCCTGCGCTTCTCCACTACGGGCCGAGACGGGTAAAGGCTGGCTGAGTAGATACTTTTTCTGTATCTATTCTGCCGAGGTTCTGAGCGGCTGAGTCGGCTGTATCTGACGTCATCACTCTACAGGCCACCGATTGGTCGGGGGGTGGGGCCGTCAGACGTTTGAATCAGGAAGCGGGATATCAGCGCGAGAGACTCGCGGCTTGCGGCTCTTCATTTTATTCAACCAGCAACGGCAGCAAAAGTCTGTTTCATGATCCAACTCTGAGGGTCAGATGTTCATAAACCTGGTGCTGAGGAGAGAATTAAAAAGGGATCTAGACGGAGATAAGGAACGACCAGATCTACCAGGAGCTCTGTCTCTTCATAGCTGCTCACGGCTCCAGCTGACTTTTCAGCAGCGCCGACGAACAAAATACAAAAATTAAAAAGCGTTGCTGCTTGAAGCTTCTCTCACTCTCATTTTTTAACTTGATATCAAACACAAGTCACAGACCCAGCAGCACATCTATCATCTCCTCCAGGTTCTACATCTTTAGTGTTGTTGTCTTCTTCATTTAGATACACAATCAAATACGTCACAGCAGCCTCATTCCAACCTCCTACTTCTCATCTGGGTATTGAAAAGAAACGAGGACGAAGCGAGTGGAGGTGGTACGAGGCATTACGAGGCGTGACAAGGCGTGCCGCGCTGAGTGGGTACTAGTGGATAAGCGCCATAATATGTGAAAGCAGCTTATGAGTGAGTTGTGTCGGTTGCTGTGTGGATTATGTTCTCACTGCAAACGAACCGCTCCAGGTCTGGAATGGAAGCGAGCCGAGAGACCTCTCCTAGGAGATCTCAGCTCGCTTGTTTTGTGCCGCATCCGAGCGCCATTGCTGTGTTCACATAAACCAAACCGATCTTTAGGGGGAAACGCTCCCTGTTCCGGAACAACTGCTCCAAACGGGACAGGAGTGAAAGCACCCTAAGTGTGCTGATGTAAAGTTCTTCATTTACGACCTCAGCAAAGAAGTAGCAGTTTCCTCTGGTGCCGTAGGTCAGGGCGGGCCGTCGGCTCCGCCAGCCGCAGTCGGAGATGATGATGTAATCTACGTCTGAGAAGAAGGTGTCCCTCTGGGCCACAATCATGGAGTCCAGTCCATTGGAGCCGGTCTCCTCCATGCCCTCGATCACAAACTTCACGTTGACCGGTAGCTCCTACACAGCGAGAACAGCATCGGGTGGTACATTGTGATAGAGGGAAATACGAACCACTGGATTCTGAAACTATTTTATTCAGAGCCGGCCCAAGGCATAAGCCAACTAAGCGGCTGTTTAGGGCCCCGTGACCACTAGGGGGCGCCCAAGAGTAAACATAATAAAATAAAAAATAAAATTATTTTTTAATCAGTGAGTGATGATTCATACATCATCAAAGGTATGTTATTGTACAAAAACACAAGTAATATTAATAATTCATTATTTAGATTTTTTTCTCCATAATTTTACCAAAGCTTTGGCACATTTTAGTTTTCAGAACTAATTATTTAACTTAATATTTGATTTTTTAACTATTTTTGTTACCTTGTTTCGGGTACCTCTGTTTATTTGCATCATTATTTATGTATTTGTTTGATTTTATTTGTTTATTCTATTTAATAATGTCTGTTTTTGTACATTTAAATGTATCCTTATAAGGAGAACATATTGACGAGGTTCTGTTTATCTAAGTTGAGTGATTTTAATTATAGTTCTAGTTTTTTGTAGTACTTTGTTGTCGCACTTAACTGTTGTTGTTCCACTTCAAATTGTTGTTGCACATTGCTGTTAACACTTAGTACTATATCACTTTAAATATTAAGTGTAAATCAACCCCAGGTCGCTCTTGTAGCTGAATTTGTTTCCATTTCAGATTAAAACCCACAGATGGTAAAAACCTGCCAGGCTGACAGTAGGATGATGGAAACAACTCTGCTGCAACTGTGCAGCTCTCTGACCTTTGACCTGTTGCTTCTCTGTGTGGCCAGTAGGGGCAGTTGCTGACTCTGATAAATATTCATTGAAAGATTTTTCTGCAAGTTTGTTAATCTGTTGTATCTTCCATGGTCTTAATCACTGTGGATTACAATCTAACTACAACAAAAAGTTCTTCCATCTAGTTTTACAAGTGTATTTGTAATGACAGGGAAGAACATGAAATAAGTTTATAGTGGGTGTGTGAATGATCAATATTCAGTATTATTGGCAGTAATAGAGGGCCCCAAAATCACATTTTGCTCAGGGCCCGATGGAGGCTTGGGCCGGCCCTGTCTATATTAACATATTAACTAATTTACTCTTATGATATATAAATAGCAACAAGGATGTTAGGAGTGAACAACTGCAGAAACTTAACTCACCCCCCTCACCAGAAAGGTTTACCAACAAATGATGTACTGTAATCTGTTGTATCTTATGTGAGCTTGTAGCCAGTACTCGAGTTGTAAAAGAAAATCCGGGGGGATGGTGGATTTGATCATATGGGAACAGATAATTTGTGCTGATTACAAATAATATAATATATTACAAATAATAGCAGTGACCAAAACACCTGCAGAAATACTGCAGGAATGACATAGCAGCAGTTAAATGCAGCCTTCTGTAAGCTTTAAATATCCACTGGGCTTACATCAAATACATCAAAACACAACAATAAAAAACTGTTTCTGAACTTATCAATATGACTCTGTCCTTCACAGGATAAGTAACATGGATCACTGCAAAAACTCACAATCTTAACAAGAATATTTGTCTTATTTCTAGTTAAAATGTCTCATTTTAGTAAAAAAATCTCATTACACTTAAAACAAGACTCATCACTGGAAAAAACAACAATTTTCACCTGTTTCAAGTAGATTTTCACTTGAAATAAGTAGAAAAATCTGCCAGTGGAACAAGATTTATCTTCTTATTACAAGCAAAAAAATCTTGTTCCACTGGCAGATTTTTCTACTTATTTCAAGTGAAAATTTACTTGAAACAGGTGAAAATTGTCAAATAAGTTATTTTTCTGGTGTTATTTTTCTGGTGATGACTCTAAATGTTGAAATAGCAGTAAAACCACATTCATTGATGAAATGACATAAGGGATGGAAAGGAGGGATGGCAGTTTTACAGGGGGGATGATTTGGACCGTTTTTATTCCAGGGGGGATGCCATCCCCCCTCATCCCCCCTCATCCCCCCTCAACTCCAGTACTGGTTGTAGCGCCTGAGCAGCAGCAACACACATGTGAGTGTATTATTCAGAGGGTGGTTTGATGAACTTCCTCTCACCATATTAAGAGCTTGGTAAGCTTCCACTGCATGGATCCAGGCTAGAACTGGGGCCTTGTTGTCCGATGCTCCTCTTCCATACAGGTTACCTACAATTTCAAATGAAAGCAAACTGTTCAGATTCTCCACATGCTTATTCATGGAAATAGATGCAATGCATCCGGCTGGTATATGTGATGGTCATATTGGAGTATAGTCCCTGAACGCTGATGAGTGACCCCTTTAAATGTGACACTGGAAACCTTTTGTCGGTTTCATTGTTGATTTATTTATTTTGCACAATTTTTTTTTTTTAAACAGTGCATGGAGGGAACGAAGTGCGAAGGGCTTGTACAGAGTTCCACTCCCATCAACAACTTTGATGAAGTAACAAAGATAATGTACAACAAATTAAAAAAATGATAAATATAAACGTAAAAGAGAACATGGATTCAAGGTCTGGATTACATTAAAGATAAAGACATTGAAGGTTAAGGCAGAATAAGATGTTTTTTTAATAACCTTTTGAAGGAGGTAAAAGATAATGTTGACTTCAGCGACACATTCAAGTCATTCCAGAGTTTGGGATCTAAATGTAATATTAAATTGATGACCGGATGTTTGACAGAAGGGTAAATGTCTAGTTGGATATGAATTAAAATCAGATGAAAAAGTAAAAAACTGCTGGAAAGTGACAGGAAGATCTTGTTTTCTATTGATAAACTTATGCACAAACAAGCATGAGTGAAAAACATGAAGTTTTTGAAGGATAATAGTGAATATTTCATAAAAAGAGGTGCAGATGGTTTGTGTCAACCAGACTGAGTGTCAGGGCTGGTGTGGTGAGGACCCAGATGCAGGAGAGCGAGAGGCAGGAGTTCCAAAAAACAGGGTTTATTTTAAAGAAACCAAAAACCAAAGCGCTGCTTAGCAGGATCAAAAACACAGGAACAGGGATCAAAAAACTATGAGCAAAAACCTGGCAGGACACATGGAGGAAAGCACAGTACGGAACCACAAGGAGCAAGGGAAGGACAAGACCAGATATACACAGGGGGTAATGAGACACAGGTGTGAACAATCAGGGCAGATGGAAGACAGGCGGGATAGAACTGAAACACAAACTGGGGGAAATGTCAACCACTGACACTGAGAGATCGTTCTTAAGAATCTTTTTTGGATTATCAGTAATTTGTTGAGAAAAGGTGGATAAGTTGCAGACTGGACAATATTGCAGTAATTCATGTATGGAAATAGGAAACTATAATACAGTCAAGTGAGCAGAGGGACGGATCAAGGGACAAACCTTTTTCGGTATGCCAAGCATTTTCATTGATCTTTTGCAAACTTGATTAATATGATTATTCCAATTTAGACCTTCATCCAAAACAACACCCAGAAATGTTGATGTATGATACTTTCTCAACAGAAATCACAAAACTCACGAATCCTGTATGTGAATAATGATGTGACAGTCAAACATGTGTCTTATCTGTCCTGAGCCTCCGTCCTAACGTGACTCCTGTCAGCTCAAGAGTATTTAATGCACAATGATTGGTTTTTGCTCGTCTACAATAAGGCGATTCCAGTCTGTTAAAGGATGAAGGACTGGACTGTCCTTTAACCAGTGGTTCCCAACCTTTTTTCCTTGCCCCCCCCCTACTTGTGTCTAAGACCAGCCAGGCCCCCCGACCCATACGTACTGGCACAAAAAGAGTAAAGTGATTCGTTACAAACCTTTAATTGAAAAAATGAACATTAATTAGGTTTTTTGATACATTTCTCTTTGGTTTACCCTGTATACAGATGACTTTGTCTTTCTCACCTTCATTTTGTGTCACCAATGTATAAAATACACACAAAAAATAATTGCAAGGACATAAAAATATTTCTGAAAAATGTCTCTTAATATGAGAGCAATTGTTTTTTACATTTTTCCTTTAACAACCTGTCGGAGTAGTAGTATGATTAAATGTTGAATAATGATATAATAATACGTTTTTATCCTGATAAATAACTTAGTATTTTAAAATGACCAAAATATATTTCTAAGTGCGTGTATACAGAATACAGATACTGTATTCCAATAGGTGTGTTATTATGATTTTTTATTTATTTAACATGTGTAAATATAATTTTTACAACTGCATATCCTCAAAGCAGACAAAGTTTCGCGCCCCCCCCCAGAGATCTCTGGTGCCCCCCCAGGGGGGCCCGGACCCCAGGTTGGGAGACACTGCTCTAAACGATAATAGGCGGGTACCGTTGATGTCGGTCAGGTTGTAGGGATCCGTGGCCCAGCCGTCCTCCAGCTTTGCCGGCTGGACGTCCACGTGGCCGTAGACACACACGGTATATTTGCTGGGGTCACTGCCAAACTGAGCCGTCGCTACTTTAGGCAACGCTACGGTCCGTCCATCAGAAAGCTGCAGAGA